>NC_139230.1:88347445-88490699 GCF_977018435.1 Lepisma saccharinum
AGCATATTTTTGTTTTTCCACATGTATGTATGTATGTAATGCGATTTGTGTGGGGGTCAAAATTTTGAATTTACGGCTTAATTAATCTGCATGAATGCTTAATGTTTAATTTTTTTATTTCTAGTTTGATATGAGATACACACAATTTTATTTTTGAAGTACAGTTAATATTACCTAGTTTGGGTTAAGCTGTAACATACAACTAGCGATCGACACGACCACCTGACACACAGACAGAGAGAGTGTGAGCAAATTCAAAGTGTGATCTATTGTGAACTAAACTAACCTCACTCACCCACCCACATATAGTTTTACAGGTAACTCAAAAAGCAGAAAGTAGTATATAGCATGACAGGTCGATCTATTGTAAACTAAACTAACCTCACTCGCCCACCCACATATAGCCTTACAGGTGACTCAAAGGCAGAAAGGCAGCTATATCACTTGTAAGGGCCAACACACAAGATCTATTGCAAACTAAATTAACCTACGACATAAGCCATGGACACATCTTCCAGATAGGGTATAAGCAACTCACCTCTTGCAATTGTATAACGAAAAAAATTAACCTACAGCTGGCAACACTGTTTGAGTTGCTTTCGACGAGCCAAACTCAAATAGGCTCTACAGCTAGAAGCTTCAAACATATATCTTCGCAGAGTATGCCAACTTATCTTATGTAAAAATATTACCTAGTACAGTTAAGCTGTGACATACAACTAACGATCGACACGACTACCTGACACACATATGGAGAGAGTGAGACAGCTTATACGCAATATATTCCTACACATGTACTGGGTTTAAAAGGTAACTTGCAACAACTATTTCACTCACTCCCTATCAAAATCTTCTAACCACATGTTTTTGATACTTGCTGCCAGAATATGGTGGTTTTAGACTGTAAATTCAACCCGATTATTCTATTTGTGCATGATGCCTGCATTTGGAATATTTAATTTTTGGCATACGGTATTTTGCGTGCTCCAGTAACCTTGCGCTCGATTGACGGAAGCTATGACGTGTATTTCCTGTTTCGCGAACATGCGAGAATTTTTCACAATAGATAATATATTGTAAGAGCGAGTTGTTTGTGTATATAAATCTAGTTTTGGAAATGGACATGAATATAATGTCAAAAATTATTGCATAACTTAAAAATATTGATATTTATTGCACTAGCAAAGGTAAATGTGGAATGCCCCGGCCCCTCAGCTGTTAGGTTAAACAGCATAAATATTTTATTACTGATAGCAAGTATTGTCATATGGACAAAACAGATCTAGTAATGAGCTGTCTTGCAAGTCTCTCGAGTGAAGGAATATGATGCCACTATAAACTGTAAACAAGATATACAACCTCTGGCATGAGATGCACGAGACTTATGAACCTCGACCTATAGAGTTGTACAATGGATGTTTTTTTTTTTTTTGTTAAGTATAGCGGTGTGTTTTTGTTTATTTTAATGTCATCGAGCGTGCATGTAAAGAAGGGGAGAGAAAAAAAAGAGGAGGGGGGTTATAACGGATAATTCATGTTTTTGATTTCAATATTTTAGCTAGTCACGATTCATCTGCTATCTAGAAGGACACTGGATGATGGCTAAAAGCGAGGGAAGGAGAGAAATGTTATTTTTTTATTTTTTTTGATGGTGTGTGATGAAATAGTTTTAGATAATAATAGTAGGCTAATAGAATTGTAGAAAACGGCTGTATCGTGATGTGAGGCTGAAAGTAATTTTGAAAGTAGTCTCGGACATCTTCGCGTTCAGCCAACAAGAAAAATGTACATGGAGGGTGCAATGGTATTGTCCATGGATGGTTTTTCTGAATAAACATACATATCAGTTTTTGTAGTCTCCAGATGGGACCGGAGCTTTTTGTTTTGGTTGGACAAGAGGGTTCAGATAAATATATGGACATCAAAATAAAAGAAAAAAAAATTACTCTACTGCTCACATGTATTGAGTCTTCTAATAACACACCTTGCGGGGCGTACCTACATGTATGTAAAATATAGTTAATGTCTTATTTCTCGAACTTGTGGTCTGTAGATTTGCTTTTGTTGGCAACAGAAACAGAAAAATGGCACCATGTTATTGTATACTGATAAAGGTGTACTGTAATCATAACAATTTTCTAGTTAAAAATCTATGTTGAAAAGCAATGTTGGGTGACTTGTCTGTGTTGGGTATTATTAACAACTTCACAGCTGTACCTGCACAACTCATCGACTACAAGCTAACAATGTTAGGAAATGTGTGCATGGCTCCGAGAATACAATTTAAAATCACTAATGTGGCATGAACCCCTCTTCACTTGTGTGTATTTGAATATGCGAAAATTAGATATTTTGAATAATCGAGGAGAACAATCACAAAAACAACTTGCACCGGTATGACGTGTTCAAACTTCAGACGATTTTTGTTAATCTACAAAAGCCAATTGCGAACGGAAATCACTACGAAAATTATGGAAAAAAAAAGAAGCGAGGCTATTTTGGCTAATGGTAACAATAAGGATGAATAATGGTTGTTTTGATAAAATTGACGAAGTGGAGCATGTTGAATATACCTAGCCTAAAATAAAATTCAACAATTAATGTTAAATATTTGCCACTCTGAAATGGCGACGGCTATCATCATAACATCACTTGTTTCTAACCTGTCCATATTGGCTTTTTTTTTTCTACCCCTCCATAAATTCGATTCGAAAGGTACAATCATTCCAGTTTTTGAATAAGACTCGTATATGCCCTCAGAAAAAAAAGAAATAAATAAATCAAGTCATGTATATTCTAAATCCCCGAATTTTTTTTTCACAACACCACACGAAGCCTCGAGTTTCGGATATGTTGTTGTGCGACAGGATATGATAGATGAACTGTATATTTACCGAAGACCAGACGTAATCAAATATTTTTTTTGAAAAGATAGTTGAAGAGGTTGAGACTATTGGTAGCCTCTTACGCGAATCGAAACCAAATGTTTCTATTATCCAGCGATGAACTTCAATCTCACAATAACATTGAAATGTGTCCGGTGTGCGATCAAAGGTTTCCACTGACGAGAACCAGAAAGTTATTTCATCATAATTATTTCACCGGAAACTACATCAGTGGAATCTGTAACATAATGTATTCATGTATGTGTTTGACAATCATATATCACTTATTAGAACAATTTTCATATTGTTTTCACTACGTGAGATGATATTTTATTTATATTTACGATAAAATAGAGGTTTGGGTGTAATAACAGTTTTTATTAATTAATTTAGAGATGTATTTTTTTTATTTGTTGAGTTAATGATTAGGTTAATTTGTTATTTCTCGCGAAAAAGAGAGAACCACAGCTGAAAGAAAATACACAACTTGTATTATTGAGGTTAAGAGTTTGTTTTAATATTATTTTTTGCACACATAGGCTAATCACGACTCGGGATACGTTTAAAATGGAATCTGAAACATTATGCGACCTGACTGGAACTCGGAATAGGACACACTGATTACAAGACGTCGATACATTACCACTTGGTTGGTTTGTATCTTATTTTAAACTGTAGGTCCACGCTCTATTAGCCTATCTGTGTATAACGTGGATTTAGAATTCAGTAGAAAATAACGTCGATCTAGCATTTTTTTGGATTTTAGATGCGTTGAGACCACTAAAATTACCAATTCTTATAATAAAAATTTTTTCCTCATATTACTATTTTGAAAGAGAGAATTAATTGTATAATATTTCGTTGTTAATTTCAAAGAAGACTAATTCAAATAGTAACAACGGGAACGAATAAAGCTTACGAAAAGTTTTTGCCACCGTGAGAATTTGAACCTACGACTATTAGAGTGACAACCCAGTGCGATAACCACTAGCCCACGAGTTTGTTTCTTCTTACGGCATGATTATGAGTTAAGACCAATTTGTTCAATATGCATTAGAAATATAATCCCCCACTCGCTTTTTTTTATAAACAACGCACCCAAACGCTTCTTTGTAGCAAATGAAATAAAGGTGGTATGAATGTCACAAGATATTTAAGCAAAATCTACTATATTTACGTCACAATTGTTTTACATGGAGAGGCTACATCTTCGAGAATTGAGGTTGTGGTTTGACTGTAATTATAGGATACCCCATAGGTATTGATAAGCCAAGGCTCTAGTGTGCACTAGATTTGTTTATTTGTAGTGACGTGCTCAGGAATTTTTGTAAAGAGGTATGTGAATATAAAAATTGTGTTAATGCTTATTTTTTTAAACAGTGAACTCATATTTTAATATCTCTCTGTCTATTTTATTATTCTACTTAGGAACTAATTAGTATTACAGAAGTTATATTGAAAAGAAATCTCACGTGACAATGACGAGAAATTAGATTTGTGGAATGAATAGTTTTCATATTTTAAAACCTCGAAGGGTTATGGGCTATCTCCCGATTCCTTTTTTCCACAATTCTACCTAGAGTTATTTTTAACTAGCAACGAGGTGACGTTTGGTCAGCACGACGAACCCTCAGCTGTTATAGAAGATATCTGAAACCAGCTTACACCAGTCATTTGTAGCTCCCCCAATTTTTTTTGATGGTGGGTTGCTACCGGCCTTATACGTAGCCCGAATAAATTCCGACCAGAGCCGGATTCGAACCTATGCTGTCTCGCAGCGAACATTCTCAAGACGAGTGAACGCCGTAACTCGCTCAGCTACGGAGGAGGACTCTTTCTCTTTTTCTCTCTCTCTCTATTTTTTCTCTAATTTTCATCATCATAGTTAAAATTAATCCAAGAGAAAATATATATTTTGTGTTGACATAGGAAATATGGAATAAAAAAATGCATGATCAATAGTTAAGGTCAAAATCTGAATAAACAGTGAGGGTGATACACGCAAGCTTCCAGGCATGTGATTTGCACAGAATTAAATATAAAAAATGAGAGATGGAAGGTTTTTTGTTACTATTAGAATTTAAGGACGGAAAATATGTACAGTGAATGAATACTACGTTTGACTAATCGTGAAGATGAGTATCACAGTACGTTTTTATCGTTCTTATATAAACGTTGAAACGTTTAAGAACGTATAAGAATGTTTACCGAAACGTTTCAACGCTGCGTGAAAACAACGTTGAAACGTTTCAACGTTGTTTTCACGCAGCGTTGAAACGTTTCGGTAAACATTCTTATACGTTCTTAAACGTTTCAACGTTTATATAAGAACGATAAAAACGTACTGTGATACTCATCTTCACGATTAGTCAAACGTAGTATTCATTCACTGTACATATTTTCCGTCCTTAAATTCTAATAGTAACAAAAAACCTTCCATCTCTCATTTTTTATATTTAATTCTGTGCAAATCACATGCCTGGAAGCTTGCGTGTATCACCCTCACTGTTTATTCAGATTTTGACCTTAACTATTGATCATGCATTTTTTTATTCCATATTTCCTATGTCAACACAAAATATATATTTTCTCTTGGATTAATTTTAACTATGATGATGAAAATTAGAGAAAAAATAGAGAGAGAGAGAAAAAGAGAAAGAGTCCTCCTCCGTAGCTGAGCGAGTTACGGCGTTCACTCGTCTTGAGAATGTTCGCTGCGAGACAGCATAGGTTCGAATCCGGCTCTGGTCGGAATTTATTCGGGCTACGTATAAGGCCGGTAGCAACCCACCATCAAAAAAAATTGGGGGAGCTACAAATGACTGGTGTAAGCTGGTTTCAGATATCTTCTATAACAGCTGAGGGTTCGTCGTGCTGACCAAACGTCACCTCGTTGCTAGTTAAAAATAACTCTAGGTAGAATTGTGGAAAAAAGGAATCGGGAGATAGCCCATAACCCTTCGAGGTTTTAAAATATGAAAACTATTCATTCCACAAATCTAATTTCTCGTCATTGTCACGTGAGATTTCTTTTCAATATAACTTCTGTAATACTAATTAGTTCCTAAGTAGAATAATAAAATAGACAGAGAGATATTAAAATATGAGTTCACTGTTTAAAAAAATAAGCATTAACACAATTTTTATATTCACATACCTCTTTACAAAAATTCCTGAGCACGTCACTACAAATAAACAAATCTAGTGCACACTAGAGCCTTGGCTTATCAATACCTATGGGGTATCCTATAATTACAGTCAAACCACAACCTCAATTCTCGAAGATGTAGCCTCTCCATGTAAAACAATTGTGACGTAAATATAGTAGATTTTGCTTAAATATCTTGTGACATTCATACCACCTTTATTTCATTTGCTACAAAGAAGCGTTTGGGTGCGTTGTTTATAAAAAAAAGCGAGTGGGGGATTATATTTCTAATGCATATTGAACAAATTGGTCTTAACTCATAATCATGCCGTAAGAAGAAACAAACTCGTGGGCTAGTGGTTATCGCACTGGGTTGTCACTCTAATAGTCGTAGGTTCAAATTCTCACGGTGGCAAAAACTTTTCGTAAGCTTTATTCGTTCCCGTTGTTACTATTTGAATTAGTCTTCTTTGAAATTAACAACGAAATATTATACAATTAATTCTCTCTTTCAAAATAGTAATATGAGGAAAAAATTTTTATTATAAGAATTGGTAATTTTAGTGGTCTCAACGCATCTAAAATCCAAAAAAATGCTAGATCGACGTTATTTTCTACTGAATTCTAAATCCACGTTATACACAGATAGGCTAATAGAGCGTGGACCTACAGTTTAAAATAAGATACAAACCAACCAAGTGGTAATGTATCGACGTCTTGTAATCAGTGTGTCCTATTCCGAGTTCCAGTCAGGTCGCATAATGTTTCAGATTCCATTTTAAACGTATCCCGAGTCGTGATTAGCCTATGTGTGCAAAAAATAATATTAAAACAAACTCTTAACCTCAATAATACAAGTTGTGTATTTTCTTTCAGCTGTGGTTCTCTCTTTTTCGCGAGAAATAACAAATTAACCTAATCATTAACTCAACAAATAAAAAAAATACATCTCTAAATTAATTAATAAAAACTGTTATTACACCCAAACCTCTATTTTATCGTAAATATAAATAAAATATCATCTCACGTAGTGAAAACAATATGAAAATTGTTCTAATAAGTGATATATGATTGTCAAACACATACATGAATACATTATGTTACAGATTCCACTGATGTAGTTTCCGGTGAAATAATTATGATGAAATAACTTTCTGGTTCTCGTCAGTGGAAACCTTTGATCGCACACCGGACACATTTCAATGTTATTGTGAGATTGAAGTTCATCGCTGGATAATAGAAACATTTGGTTTCGATTCGCGTAAGAGGCTACCAATAGTCTCAACCTCTTCAACTATCTTTTCAAAAAAAATATTTGATTACGTCTGGTCTTCGGTAAATATACAGTTCATCTATCATATCCTGTCGCACAACAACATATCCGAAACTCGAGGCTTCGTGTGGTGTTGTGAAAAAAAAATTCGGGGATTTAGAATATACATGACTTGATTTATTTATTTCTTTTTTTTCTGAGGGCATATACGAGTCTTATTCAAAAACTGGAATGATTGTACCTTTCGAATCGAATTTATGGAGGGGTAGAAAAAAAAAAAGCCAATATGGACAGGTTAGAAACAAGTGATGTTATGATGATAGCCGTCGCCATTTCAGAGTGGCAAATATTTAACATTAATTGTTGAATTTTATTTTAGGCTAGGTATATTCAACATGCTCCACTTCGTCAATTTTATCAAAACAACCATTATTCATCCTTATTGTTACCATTAGCCAAAATAGCCTCGCTTCTTTTTTTTTCCATAATTTTCGTAGTGATTTCCGTTCGCAATTGGCTTTTGTAGATTAACAAAAATCGTCTGAAGTTTGAACACGTCATACCGGTGCAAGTTGTTTTTGTGATTGTTCTCCTCGATTATTCAAAATATCTAATTTTCGCATATTCAAATACACACAAGTGAAGAGGGGTTCATGCCACATTAGTGATTTTAAATTGTATTCTCGGAGCCATGCACACATTTCCTAACATTGTTAGCTTGTAGTCGATGAGTTGTGCAGGTACAGCTGTGAAGTTGTTAATAATACCCAACACAGACAAGTCACCCAACATTGCTTTTCAACATAGATTTTTAACTAGAAAATTGTTATGATTACAGTACACCCTTATCAGTATACAATAACATGGTGCCATTTTTCTGTTTCTGTTGCCAACAAAAGCAAATCTACAGACCACAAGTTCGAGAAATAAGACATTAACTATATTTTACATACATGTAGGTACGCCCCGCAAGGTGTGTTATTAGAAGACTCAATACATGTGAGCAGTAGAGTAAATTTTTTTTCTTTTATTTTGATGTCCATATATTTATCTGAACCCTCTTGTCCAACCAAAACAAAAAGCTCCGGTCCCATCTGGAGACTACAAAAACTGATATGTATGTTTATTCAGAAAAACCATCCATGGACAATACCATTGCACCCTCCATGTACATTTTTCTTGTTGGCTGAACGCGAAGATGTCCGAGACTACTTTCAAAATTACTTTCAGCCTCACATCACGATACAGCCGTTTTCTACAATTCTATTAGCCTACTATTATTATCTAAAACTATTTCATCACACACCATCAAAAAAAATAAAAAAATAACATTTCTCTCCTTCCCTCGCTTTTAGCCATCATCCAGTGTCCTTCTAGATAGCAGATGAATCGTGACTAGCTAAAATATTGAAATCAAAAACATGAATTATCCGTTATAACCCCCCTCCTCTTTTTTTTCTCTCCCCTTCTTTACATGCACGCTCGATGACATTAAAATAAACAAAAACACACCGCTATACTTAACAAAAAAAAAAAAACATCCATTGTACAACTCTATAGGTCGAGGTTCATAAGTCTCGTGCATCTCATGCCAGAGGTTGTATATCTTGTTTACAGTTTATAGTGGCATCATATTCCTTCACTCGAGAGACTTGCAAGACAGCTCATTACTAGATCTGTTTTGTCCATATGACAATACTTGCTATCAGTAATAAAATATTTATGCTGTTTAACCTAACAGCTGAGGGGCCGGGGCATTCCACATTTACCTTTGCTAGTGCAATAAATATCAATATTTTTAAGTTATGCAATAATTTTTGACATTATATTCATGTCCATTTCCAAAACTAGATTTATATACACAAACAACTCGCTCTTACAATATATTATCTATTGTGAAAAATTCTCGCATGTTCGCGAAACAGGAAATACACGTCATAGCTTCCGTCAATCGAGCGCAAGGTTACTGGAGCACGCAAAATACCGTATGCCAAAAATTAAATATTCCAAATGCAGGCATCATGCACAAATAGAATAATCGGGTTGAATTTACAGTCTAAAACCACCATATTCTGGCAGCAAGTATCAAAAACATGTGGTTAGAAGATTTTGATAGGGAGTGAGTGAAATAGTTGTTGCAAGTTACCTTTTAAACCCAGTACATGTGTAGGAATATATTGCGTATAAGCTGTCTCACTCTCTCCATATGTGTGTCAGGTAGTCGTGTCGATCGTTAGTTGTATGTCACAGCTTAACTGTACTAGGTAATATTTTTACATAAGATAAGTTGGCATACTCTGCGAAGATATATGTTTGAAGCTTCTAGCTGTAGAGCCTATTTGAGTTTGGCTCGTCGAAAGCAACTCAAACAGTGTTGCCAGCTGTAGGTTAATTTTTTTCGTTATACAATTGCAAGAGGTGAGTTGCTTATACCCTATCTGGAAGATGTGTCCATGGCTTATGTCGTAGGTTAATTTAGTTTGCAATAGATCTTGTGTGTTGGCCCTTACAAGTGATATAGCTGCCTTTCTGCCTTTGAGTCACCTGTAAGGCTATTTGTGGGTGGGCGAGTGAGGTTAGTTTAGTTTACAATAGATCGACCTGTCATGCTATATACTACTTTCTGCTTTTTGAGTTACCTGTAAAACTATATGTGGGTGGGTGAGTGAGGTTAGTTTAGTTCACAATAGATCACACTTTGAATTTGCTCACACTCTCTCTGTCTGTGTGTCAGGTGGTCGTGTCGATCGCTAGTTGTATGTTACAGCTTAACCCAAACTAGGTAATATTAACTGTACTTCAAAAAATAAAATTGTGTGTATCTCATATCAAACTAGAAATAAAAAAATTAAACATTAAGCATTCATGCAGATTAATTAAGCCGTAAATTCAAAATTTTGACCCCCACACAAATCGCATTACATACATACATACATGTGGAAAAACAAAAATATGCTTTTTTTTTTCGTCCCCGTAGTATTTACAAGAGTCCCCTGTAAGTAAGACTAATCAGGGGTGGACCTACAGTTTCAAAAACCACTTGTGCGAGTATCGAATCCTTAAATACCACTGCGCCATAAGAGGGAGGAAGCCCGGTGAGAGGGGGTAGAAAGCTGGAAACATTAACACCGCTATTGCCAGTTAGCATCTTCTTCATCTTATTGCATACTTATCATCTTATAGAAGATTACGCCGTCAACTTGTAACTTGTAGGTTAGCCTCACCTGTGAAATATCATATATTTAAAAAAACAAAAAATTTGTGAAGCAACTAGTCAGTGTTGCCAACTCCTATTGGACGAATCTTCGACAACAACTCTCTCGCATAATTCAAGCACGAAGACTTTCGCGACAGACCTCGGTGCGAAAAATAAATTTCCCTACTGGTCCAAGCACCCTCTTCCACGCATACAAAAGCATTTCGACAAGCACATGTACAATTTGGATTTCACCTCAACAGTGCTGCAGAATAACAACAATCCAGCCGATAAGGCACCTCTGATCAAATTAACACTGCACACTACGATCAAAATCCAATATAAGTTAGTTCGATGCGCAAATTAAAAAAAATAATAACTCACAAAACTCTACAGAGGCATTAGGCTTTTGATAGCTATGACCGTTAGAACTGGTGTTGAGCACCCACGCACCCTGGCGAGGTTATAGAGGCCAGACATCCTAAAAAAAAAACAATTATTATTTGTTTGTTTGCATCACAATACAAAAATAATAAGAAGCACGCGCACACATGTGTGGCACATCGTTCCCGCGAGAGAGGTTTACAAAAATCCCGATATACATTGGCGCCCGGGACTTGGAAATAATGCGTATTCGCTCACCACTGTTGCCAGCTCTAGGTCTCTCTCCCTCCTCATCTTACAGCAATATTGGTATCTCTATCTTTTTTTAGTTGCAGGTGGGTTGCCAACACACTCTAGTTAATAATGCTACATATTATACACACACACACATACTGTGCTACCATCCATCCACCCCTCTCTCTTTTACAGCAGTATATATTTGTTGCCGGCTCTCTTGCCCAGTGTGTGTATGTTACGCCAGTATATAAATTTGGCTAAGCCCTTGCCATGTAAAAAAAGCTGTAGGTAAATATTAGCAACACTATCGGTTGTTTAACTCTTCCCTCTCTCTCTTCTCTCTTTTTTTTTTTGTAAAAAGCTATGGCAAAAGTACCAGTAGGTTGGCAAATTGCTTTATGCACTGTAAAGCCACAAGCAGTATTGCCAGCTCCTTGCTTTAGGTTAGGTTAGACCCAAAAACAAACAACCTTGGTGACTTTTCAAGTAAGATGTTGGCCACACTGCGAGAAAAGCCTCAAGCAGTATTGCCAGCTCCTTGCTTTAGGTTAGGTTAGACCAAATAAAAAACCATAGTGACTTTTCAAGTAAGATGTTGGCAATACTCCAAGACAAGCCTCAAGCAGTATTGCCAGCTCCTTGTTTGAGGTTAGGTTAGACCCAAAAACAAACCTTGGTAATTTTTTTAAGTGAGGAGTTGGCCACACTGCGAGAAAAGCCTCAAGCAGTGTTGCCAGCTCCTTGCTAGAGGTTAGGTTATACCCAAAAACAAAAACCTTGGTGATTTTTTCAAGTAAGGAGTTGGTAACACTGCGAGCCTCACCGAGCCTCATTTTCGGTTGGTGAACCGGTGCACCTGCTCTACTCCCGTGGTTACCTACTACTTTACCAACACCTGACCACTTTATCACTTGACCACGCTTGACCGCTTGACCGCTTGACCGCTTGACCATGCTTGACCGCTTGACCACACTTGACCACTTGACCACACTTGACCGCTTGACCACGCTTGACCACTTGGCCACGCTTGACCACTTGACCACGCTTGACCGCTTGACCGCTTAACCGCTTGACCACTTGACCATGCTTGACCGCTTGACCACACTTGACCACTTGACCACACTTGATCGCTTGACCACTTGGCCACGCTTAACCACTTGACCACGCTTGACCGCTTGACCGCTTGACCATGCTTGACCGCTTGACCACACTTGACCACTTGACCACACTTGACCGCTTGACCACGCTTGACCACTTGACCACGCTTGACCGCTTGACCGCTTAACTGCTTGACCATGCTTGACCGCTTGACCACACTTGACCACTTGACCACACTTGACCGCTTGACCACGCTTGAGCACTTGGCCACGCTTAACCACTTGACCACGCTTGACCGCTTGACCGCTTAACCGCTTGACCACTTGACCATGCTTGACCGCTTGACCACACTTGACCACTTGACCACACTTGACCGCTTGACCACACTTGACCACATGACCGCTTGACCACTTGACCATGCTTGACCACTTGACCATGCTTGACCACTTGACCACTTGGCCACGCGTGACCACTTGACTACACTTGACCACTAGACCGCTTGACCACTTGACCGCTTGACATACTACAACCACATGTGGTTAACAGGAAACGATGTCTATGATAAACATGTTCTTAAGCTATCATACAGTTTCCGGTAAGTGAACAGTTTCCTATTTATCTGTTGGAGACAGATAAACATTTCGAAGAATTGTATCGTGTGTTAACTGATAACGTTAAAAACGTCAGCTATTTCGAGGAAGGTTATTAATGGACCGGAAGAATTATTAGGGGTGGAACGCTTAAAGCCGGTAAGAATATAGCGGAAGTGCTGCCGTGTCTACATATACAAGCACTATGGCCCTCCACGAGTCAGTCTTCGTGATACCACCGACGTACGATCATGGACTCCCTGTTATCCGCTGACGAATTACTGGCGTTATATAGGGATGGGTATTTCAAGACACCCGAACAGTTACGTGAAGTGTTAGCATACGTCGCCCAAAAAATCATTTTAGGGGAAAGTGTCTCGTTAATTGGTGTGCATGACCGATTACTACAATCAGTGACAACGTCCGTACCAGAACTTTCCGGACGAGGACGGACATCCTTGGAACAGACTGTACCAGCATCGACATCGAATCTAGTTTTATCACCACAAACTTCGGGAAATGTTTTATCCAAACCAGATACGGAGTCTCGTTCAGGACCGTCTTGGAGATCTGATTCACCCGGACCATCATGGAGGATAGACCAAGCAGGATCGCCATGGGGGACTGAGGAACCAGGGCCATCGTGGAGGACGGATCAACCAGGATTATCGTGGAGGACTGACCAGTCAAGATCATCATGGAGCACAAACCAACCAGGACCATCTCGGAGAAACAGTGCTGAATTATTGGCAGACTCAACAACAGAAGAAAATCCTACAGTTGTAGAAAATAAAGGTAGGAAATCTCGTAAAAGAAAATATGTTTTACCAAATACTGAGTCTATCGGTAACATTACTGTACATAATATTAAAGATGTGCAGTATCCTAGATTTAGATCTACAGGTCATCGTATAGAATTTAGTTTTGAACCTCCTTCGGAAAATATTGATCCTCGTGAATGGATTCGAGAGGGGCTCACAAACCTTCTTAACTTTATCAAAAGACATGCTAAAGATGAAGATAAAATTTGGATTGAGAATATCTAATTTATCAGATGTAAAGGTAGATGACATCTATGTAGCATGGCACAGAAGTGACCAATTACATGCAGATATGTTATGGGATATTGTAGGCAAAATACTCCAAAGTGCAAAGACATTCTTGATTACTGATCATCTAGTTCTACGTGCTGATCATGTAAGTATTCCTGTGGGGGGTGGAGGACTACGTGCTTACAGTGCACCAAACCATATACTGGTTGCACAGAAAACAAGTATAGTTTCAGTGAAGAGTTTAAAACAACCTCTATGTCTAGCAGAGAGTTTAGTTATTGGTAAAGCTCGTGCTGGCAATGATCCAAATTATAAATCATATGTAAATGGAAGAAATTTGCAAAAACCTGTATTTGAACTCATGAGTAAAGCAGGAGTGAATTTAGGAATTAACGGAGGAGGAATTCCAGAACTTCGAAAATTCCAGCAGTATCTGGTGGATTACAAAATTATTGTCCATAATAATCTTCGTGACCCAAAAGATATTTTATTCGAAGGTCAGATACAGAACGCATCGAAACATATATATCTTTTGTATGACAGTACAAGGCAACATTTTGATGTCATTGTAAACAGAGTGGGTGCATTTGCAGCAAAAGACGTGTGTGTAGGGTGTAATGTACTTATCTTTGATAAACCACACACCCACAGGTGTAAAGAAATGTGTCCAATGTGTCGTGGAATACCACCATGTATACAGGAAAGTAATTTTAGAAAAACATGTGAAATATGCCATCGTTTATTCAAAAACAGTCAATGCTTTACAAAACATATGTCTACACCTTTTAGAAAGGGAACTGTGTGTAAAGAGATTCAGCAGTGTGAAAAGTGCCACAGAATAATTCTAACAAATAGCCGACGTGAAAAAGTGCACAATTGTGAGAAGAAATATTGTACAGTATGTAATCTGGTAAAACCTATAAACCATTTATGTTATATGGGTGTTCCAAAACCGAAAGGTGGTTCTAAATTTCTTTTCATATTTTACGATTTTGAGTGTTATACAGATATTCCTAATACTGATAAAGAAAACTCATTCATCCATGTACCTAATTTAATCGTGTTACAAACAGCATGTCATAAATGTTATCTTTCGGAAGATCTATCTACACCGTGTAAGGTTTGCGGAATTAGACAACATATATTTTGGGAGGATCCTGTTGACACATTCCTATCCTATTTGCAACTACAGAATAAATTTCCGCACATCATCATCTGTGCACATAATGCACGAGGGTACGATTGCACGTTTATTTTACGAAGGATGTTGGAGACCAAAATGAATCCGAGTGTTATTCTCAATGGGACGAAAATTATGAGTATGAGATATGAAAACTTGTATTTTATCGACAGCCTGAATTTTGTTCATTCGGCATTGTCAGAGTTTTCTAAAATTTTTGGATTACCTACCCAGAAGGGACATTATCCCCACTTGTGGAATACAGAAAAAAACAAGAATTATGCCGGAGAAATACCACCACCGTCAGCATTTGGATATGATCGCATGAAAAATGTAGATGAACAGAAAACATTTCTATTGTGGTACAACGAAGAGAAAAATACTAACAGAATATTTGATAACAGAAAAGAACTTTTAGCATATTTTATCAAGGATGTTACTGTTTTGAGGCAGAGGTGTTTGAAATTGAGATCGGATTTCGTAGAAATCTGTAAGATAGACATCTTTAGAGAATGTATCACCATAGCCTCTGTCTGTTCTCTGATATACAGGTCCAAATTCATGTCTGCCAACACGATTGGAATAATTCCAAATGGAGGATACCACCATGCTGATACAATGTCGAAATTTGCTCTAAAATGGTTGACACACATTGAGAAGGCGAAAAATATCATTCTTATTCACGGGGAACGAACTCGTGAGAAATATGTATTAGGGGGGCGATACAAAGTAGATGGGTATCATGAAGAGGCTAACACAGTATATGAAGCATTAGGATGTTTTTGGCATGGTTGTCAACGATGTATGCCCGTCACAAGAAATACACACCCCCAATACACAGATGTAGATCGTGATGAACAGAGTGGGAAAGAAGATAATGAACAAGATTTATTGAATACTGCAGGATTTCGATATGAGATGACATGTCGTAAGTTAGCAGCACTCAGGACTGAAGGGTATAATGTTGAAGTAATGTGGGAATGTGATTTCAACAGATTCCTCAAAGAAAATCCTGCTATAAATGTGCATCTTTCATCTCATCCTATTGTAGAATGCACACCCTTAAACCCTCGAGATGCTCTCTACGGTGGTAGAGTAGAGACTGTCAGAACCTATTACCAAACAAAGGAAAATGAAACCATCTGTTATAGGGATTTCACCAGTCTATACCCCTATGTAAACAAATACTGCTGTTATCCTGTTGGACACCCTAAAATATTTCTTGGTGAAGATATTCCTGTCGTAGATGAAATTCTGAAAATGGAAGGTCTCATCAAATGTAGAATATTACCTCCAAGACATCTTCTACACCCCGTTCTACCGGCAAAAATTAACCAGAAATTAATGTTCGTTTTGTGTAAAAAATGTGGTCTTCAATCACAGTGTGAAGAAAGGTGTGAACATTCTCCAGACGAACGTGCACTAGATGGAACTTGGGTTATAGCCGAAGTTAGAAAAGCATGCAGTTTAGGTTATAACGTTCTAGCTGTTTTGGAAGTGTGGCAGTATGAAACTGTTCAGTATGATCCATCATCTAAGACAGGAGGATTATTTACAGGATATGTAAATACTTTCCTTAAGATTAAACAAGAAGCAAGTGGGTGGCCTGCATGGTGTCTCACTGAAGAAGATAAAGAACGTTACATACAAAACTATTTCAGCAAAGAAGGAATTCTTCTAGATGAATCCAAAATAGAGATAAACCCTGGAAAACGTACCCTTGCAAAACTATGTCTAAATTCTTTGTGGGGAAAATTCTGTCAACGGGAAAATCTGCCCCAAACAAGTATCATTACAGAAACAAAGGATTTTCTAGACAAAATGACTGATCCTAACATAACAATTAACAGTGTACTATATCTGAATCAGGAGACTGTTATAGTGCATTGGAAATATATCCAGGAAGTTCTCAAACAGAACACGAAAATTAACGTTCCTATAGCAGCCTTTACTACATGTCATGCTCGTCTAAAATTGTATGAACTGCTGGAGAAATTAGGGGACAGAGTATGTTATTGTGATACTGATTCAGTCATATATATAGATGCCCCTGATATGCTCTACCATCCTGAAATAGGTGATGCACTCGGTGAACTGACAGATGAGCTAGAATCTTTTGGTAACGAAGCAGTTTGTAGGGAATTTGTTTCAACAGGACCAAAATGTTACAGTCTTATTGTATGTAAACCAGAATGTGCACCCGAATATATATGTAAAATTAAAGGAATCACATTGATTGTAGGAGCCTCACAGGTAGTAAATTTCGACACCATGTGTCGTATGATTAAAGGTGAAGAATTAGAAGTTGTGGTGAAAAATATTTTTCGTATAAGAAGAACCAAAGAACTCAGAGTAATCACCACAAACGAACAAAAAAATTTTCAAGCTGTGTTATTAAAACGTAGGTTTTCTGAAGACTTCCTCTCCTACGCATTCGGGTATAATTAAATGTACAGGCAGATAATTTTGTAATATCCACAATGGTGAACAATGTTGTGTGAAATATAACATTTTTTGTTTTGTATATATAATATTTTTTGTATATAATAAATACTATGTGTATAGACAGATAATTTTCTAAATTGACATTGGTCAATAATTTTATGCTTAAAATATAACATTTTGTGGTTTTGTATGTAATAAATATGTGTTCTTGTAGAAATGTAGTATGTAAATATGTTTCACATTTTGTAAAAAAGTAATGCTATGTAGATATATTGTCAATTTATGTATATATTATGGTAACAGAATCAGAAACTACTGTGTTATCTTCTACCCATTTGCGTATTGCTAAATGTACAGACAGATAATTTTCTAATATTGCCAATGGTGAATATTTTTATGTTTCAATTATAATTTTTGGTTTTGTATGTAATAAATATCTGTTCTTGCAAGAACGTAGTTTGTTAATTTTTTTTACAATTTTTATAAGAGTAGTTATATAAATATCTATTACACATTTTATATAAAAAGTAGAGTTGTGTAACTATGTTCTCAATTTTTATATAGATATATATTATGGTAACAGAATCAAAAACTATCATTCTTCTTTCGATTTCCTCCAATTCACTATCGTAAAAATTCTAAAACATGGTGTTTCCTAAACTTGTTCATCCTTTTACAATGATGGTCTGTGGAGCATCAGGGAGTGGTAAAACTACTTTCGTGACAAACCTTGTCGACTCTATTGCTCATCTTGTAGAAGGACCTGTTAAAAAAATAGTATGGTGTTACGATCAGGAAAACAGTACACCCGAAAATATTGGTAATGTAGAATACCATAAAGGAATTGTTGATTGGCAATCGTGGAACGCTAAAACCCCCACCCTTGTAATTTTAGATGATCTTATGATGGTTGCTCAAGGAGAAAAAGTTGCCGATCTTTTCACAAAAGGTAGTCACCACAATAATATTTCGGTAGTCTTCATAACACAGAATCTTTTCCACCAGGGAAAAAATTGTAGAGATATCTCTTTAAACGTAAAACATTTTGTCATATTCAAAAATCCACGAGATATGAACCAATTCACCGTGTTCGCACGACAACTTCACCCTCACCGTATGAAAGAACTCGAGAAAGTATATATAGATGCAACAAAACACCCTTTCAGTTATTTGTATATTGATATTTGCCAGTCAACACCTGATCCTCTACGTTATCAAACAGATATTTTTAACAAGGATTATTCGACAGCATATCTTCCTCACGAATGTCTAAAACATCGAGATGAGGAAAACGAGGAAGACACGTATCAACTCACCTTCTAACAGGAATAGACATTCGAATTCTTTCAAGAAACATTCACCTTTTTTGCACGTGTTGAAAAATTCACCGCCCAAAATCCGTAAATCATTATTGAAAAGTGCTCCGAAAAAGACAATACGTTTCATCAGCGAATGCTGCCTGAACGTTTTAAAAGGAAACGTGAAAATTAAACCGTCCGCAAAACGTCGTCTGACATCTTACAAGTCGGTCATACGCAACCTAGTGAAACCGAAAGTGAACATCGAGAAACGCAGAAAGCTTCTCGTTCAGAAAGGAGGATTTCTACCTTTACTTCTAGGCTCCTTGTTATCGGGTCTTCTCGGTACTCTCATTCCTCATTGAGAAATGACATCTTGTTACAAAAAGATGATCGTCCTTTCACCGGAACAGTTAGCACGTATTCGTGGTTCCGAATTGTCTGTAACTCAAAAATTATCCGTTCTAGATAAGAAGATGAATGATATTCTAAAAATGAAAAATATATCAAAAATGGCGTCTCTACAGAAAGGAACTGGACGAGTATTTATGGCTGAGTCGAAAATCCAAAGAACCATTACAGATTCCTATTGTTCATGATAACGACGGTTCTTCTACTATTTCACCAGAATCAACGTATTTTCCTCAGAACCTAGCAGAGACATTACCCCGCAATACACGTCATCAGTTACAGAATATCATAGATGAGTACCAATCTACGGCACAACATTTGATAGACGAACGTCAGGAAAAAACACTTCCGGATCCGAAAACGTTGAACTTCTCATCGTCGCCAACGGAAAGCCCTGGACCGTCTCATCGACAGAAGAAGAAGAAAAAGAAAGTGACCGTCCGTGTTTCGAGGAAAACTACACCTTTTCTGAGAACACCTGACGCTTACAAACTGGATCCTCTGAGAAAAAGCCGTAGACAGAGAGATCGGTCATGGGAGTCTCTAAGTTGAAACACAATAAAATTCTAACCAAAATATATTACAATCCCCAACACCATGCTTCATTCTCATCTGTAGATCGTCTGTGGAAAGCGGTACGGGATAAAAATATATCCCGCGATACGGTGAAAAAATGGCTGATGCATCAGGAAACCTACACTCTCCACAAACCTGCGAGAAAAAGGTTTCCTCGAAATCATTACAATGTATGGAACATAGACATGCTTTGGGAAGCTGATCTCAACGACATGGCATCGATTCAAAAACATAACGACGGATACAAATATCTTCTGACAGTGATCGACGTATTTTCAAAATATGCCTTTGCATTACCGCTAAAAAATAAAACAAGCAATTCGGTAACCGAAGCTTTCAAAACTATTTTCGAAGAAAACAGACGGAAACCTGTTACACTACAGACCGACCAAGGAACGGAATTTACAAATTCTACATTCCAGAAATTTTTAAAAAATGAACATGTACAGTTCTCGACAGCAGCAAATTATCCTGTGAAAGCGAGTGTAGTGGAACGTTTCAACAGAACATTAAAAGAACGGATGTGGAAATATTTCACCTCAAAACAGACAAGACGCTATGTAGATATTTTACCGCAACGTCTCGAAGGTTACAATACGGCAATCCATAGTTCCATAGGAATGGCCCCTCGAGATGTCAACGAGACAAATGTTTACATTGTGTGGAAACGTCTTAACAAACCTGACAAACATGTCTCGCAACCGTCTTCAGATTTTAATGTAGGTGATATTGTACGAATTTCTGTCGTCAAAGGACATTTTGAGAAAGGATACGAACAAACGTGGTCACGAGATCTTTTCAAAATCCATTCCCTTGTTCAGCGAACACCTGTACCTGTATACATATTAAACGACTTAAATGAAGAACCTGTAAAAGGTACATTTTACAAACATGAACTGCAGAAAGTTTATTCGGATCCTGACGAAGAGTATAAAATTGATAAAATTTTGAACACCCGGGGAAAAGGAAAAAATTTGGAATACCTGGTTCGTTGGCTCGGATATCCGCCTAGTTTCGATTCATGGATCAAGGCATCTTCCGTAAAACAGTTATCGGGAAAATAATTTACAAAACATATTTATATCAAAATATAACGGTACTGCGATCCAGTGAGTCCTCTGTGTTCGGCGAGAATGGATGATAATTTCTACGTTTACCTCCTATCATCTGCATCGGAGGAATATTTTCCTGACAACACACTCACCCATTTCACCGTAAAACTTGCTAAACGGATCGATCTGTCTCCAGAATTGTGGGAAGTCGGATTGGCAGAACTACATTATTCAACTCTATACGACAATGTTTTGGAAACTGATTCTGGAATGTTAACTATTCCTGTTCGGACATATGCAACTGCTGAGGACCTAGTCTCTACCATCATCGAATCTCTCCCCGACGACCTGAAAATAAGGAGATCCGTTCTCGAGAAATTCTGGCATTTTTTGACGGAACCGCAATGGGGAACATTTGGATCTACTGTTTGTGCGGATAACACACTCTATATTAACGAACAACCATTTTATTTTCCTGCAACAACATATACGATAGAGGATCTGATTTATTTCCTGAAAACAGACCCTGCTAATGTAGCTGTTCCTACTCATCTCAGGTTTTTCTTCAAACAGGCCGTGTACAAACATCTATCCGTGATAGGGGTTCCCAAGCCTGAACCTGACGATGCACCAACAAATATCGTTACACCCATAAACGAAACTGATGACTATGCTAAATTTCGATATGACATATTGAAATCTATTTATTCTACGCACGCACAGTCCAATAGCGTTGTGGATAAAAACCCTTATATATTTATTTACTCCGACCTGGTGAAACAACAATTGGTCGGGGGAGAAATGGTACGTCTCTTGCGTCTTACCCGAAAACAGTGTTCGGACACAAATACGTCTTGCACAGTACCCGTAGCCCATCAACCATTCGACCCGATTCATTACGTTCCTCTGGATAAAGCCTCTTTCGAAACAATAGAAATTGCTTTGTACGATAGAAAAGGAAATTTCTTACCTTTGAGAACTGGGTCCGTACCCACAATCGCTGTTTAACATTTTCGTAGAAAAGCAAAGTCCTTTTAAAAAACAGTAGACAGCTATTTCTCTCAGTCTTTGTCGAAAAGCGAATGAATCACCATGAATTTGCAGACCGAATATTATAGTAACCAAATCCGTGGAGGAATTGGGCCCATCTACCGTTCAACTAGAAATCAAAAAGGGAGAGGATTGGGGTCACTTTTCGCAGGACTGTTTAGAATGGTGAAACCTCTACTCTGGAGCGGTGCAAAGACGATCGGAAGAGAAGCTTTAAAAACAGGAGCTAACATTATCACCGACATTGCAACAACCCAACAAACTCCGAAAACTATTGTTCGTCAACGGGTACGTGAAGCAGGTCAAAATCTTCAAAGTAAAGCACAACGGAAAATCGACTCTCTGGTAGGTTCCGGTATAAGAAGAAAACCTGCAACAAGAATTGCTCAGTTGATGTTAAAACGTTCAGCCACCCGTATTAGAACATCTACGATCCGTAAAAAACGAGCATCCAAAAAACGAAGGAAAACATCCGCAAAATCTAGGAGAACACGTAAAAGAAAAATCAAACAGAAGGTCTCAGGGAAAGATATTTTTGGATAATGATGGAGGATAACATGTGCATGATCTCGCAGTTCGACCTCTTCCGGAAAAAACCTATTCAGCAAAATGTGGAAAAAACGTACACAGCCACCTACAAACCTATCGCTTCCATCGATAATCAGAATATAATTCAGTTTGTCATACCGGCGGCAGGAACTGATTTTCTCGATCTTTCATCTGCATATCTCCGTCTGCAAACGCAAATGGTTAAACAAGATGGAAGTCCCATGAGTGCTTCCGAAACCGAAAATACCCTCACAAAAAACTGCGGGGTCGTGAATTATCTTCTCCATTCACTCTTTTCCCAATGTACAGTGACTCTCAACGGCATTGCTGTAACAACCGCCGATAACAATTACGCATATAAAGCGATCTTCGAAGCAGCTATCAATTACGGAAGCGATGCCGCAAACACGCATCTCACGAATGCCCTATGGTATTTGGACACACCTGAACATCAAGATGAAATCACTGCCGACAACACAGGTTTCACCACCAGAAAAAAATTTTTCCAGTATGTTCCGACGACCGGAAATCCTACGGAAGTGACAGCCGTGATCGACCTTATGGGAAAACTTCACCTAGATTTCTTCCACCAGTCTAAACACCTGATCAACGGTGTTGAAGTACGCATCGATCTAGCTAGATCACGTGACGCTTTTTACATCTGGGGAGACCAGACATCACCTACAGTCAGAATAAAAATTTTAAAGGCTGTTCTCGAAATAAATCACATCATTCCTACTCCTACCACCAGTTTGGCCATAGACAGAGCACTCACTTACGCTCCTGCCCATTATCCGTTTACCAGAAGCGTCATCAAAGCTTATTCTTACGTCTCTGGAACGCAGCAGATTTCGATCGATAATGCTTTTCAAGGTCCTTTTCCGAATGTTGTTCTTTTTGCTATGGTATCCACCGCCAGCTTTCTCGGAGACAGTAAAAAAAATCCGTTCGACTTTAGAAGTTATAATCTATCTTCTTTCCATCTTGTGAAAAATGGAGAACTCGTACCTTCCGAACCTTTACGGATCAACACAGGAGGAAACAGCGGATTGATAACACGTGCCTATCAAACTCTATTTTCCGGTACAGGCATTCACCACGCCAATTACGGACACCAGATCACACGGAAAATGTTCGAGAACGGATTCTTTTTCCTGATTTACGACATAACGCCAGACTCTTCAGGAAACGACACGCACACCAGTCTCCAGGAACAAGGCATCATCGGAGCCGAGATGCAGTTTTCTCCTCAGCTGTCGGAAAATATAACATGCCTTTTGTATGCTGAATTTGAATCTGCAGTAGATATACCTAAAGATAGAAGTGTCATCCTCCATCAGTGAGACCGAATTTTCCATAAATATGTCTGCCTGTGTTTCTGACTCACAGTGTTATCGAAACAGCTCCGATGTAAACATTATACTGTTTGTGATGGAAAAACCTACCAAAGTGATAACCCGTACTATTAAGCATAGTAGTGTTTCTTCGAAAGTGACAACTTCAAAACCTGTGAACATACAATTGTTTCCCGAACTACTTGACAACAGCCCTGGAAGCATAGAAATGACCAAAGACAGACAAATTATTATACGTTATTGAAAACATAAGCAGCATGAACACATCGCAGATCAGACAGATTCTAGCTCGTAACTGTTCCACCAGAAACATTTTTTACGGTGTCTACCCGAGAGATCTTTTACCTCGGACGTTTCCTACCCCGGCCTTGATCATCGCAAACACTGACAAGTCCGACTCCCGGGGTACACACTGGGTGGCCTTCTATTTCGACAAAAACAATGTGGCCGAGTATTTCGATTCATACGGATTTCATCCTTTCTATCAAGAATTCGTAACTTTCCTGAACAGTCATTCCTCGGTCTGGACTTACAACAACATTCCCTTGCAGGGGATATTGGCCACAACATGCGGTCATTACTGTTGCGTGTATGCTTATTGCAAAGCACGTCACGTTACAACCAAGGATTTCATCCAGACATTTCCACCAGGTATCAGTAAAGATGGATATATCCTGCACCGTTTTCGTCAGATCTTCAAATGTTTACCACATTCCAAGTGTCCCAGAGGGGAACAAACGTGTTGTTCTATCCACACGATCCGGGCTCGTTTTTTGAAAAAATCTATTTAAAATGTGTGCTGCGTATCTTTCTCTCAGTGTCATCGAGACAGTTCTAGTGAACACACCATGGAACCTCCTGCTGTTTCTATAATGGAGAAACACGACAAACTTGTGACACGCATGACCCATCAGGATGATGTTTCCAAACGTAAACCTCGAAAACGTGTGCAACCCGTTAAATTAGAAACCGTTACTATCAAAAACGAGGCGGCTGACGAAGGAATGGATGTGACTACGGACTGTGATTTCATAAAGAGACGTAGGGAAATTGGCTTTTCCACAGACAAAATCGAGTGTCCTAAACTACATGACGTAGATGCATGTTTAGATCTCTATCTTGCAAACACATATTTTCTGAACAAGGAAAAAAACAAGTACGTAGCCATAGGATTCGAAAAGGAATCCCCTTTCAATTTAGTGTGGGAGTTTTCGCAACAGGGGAGATCACCCGTACGCATCGATTCTAAACAGATTAGAGAACTGTGTGCTTTAAAATCTGACTTACTGAATTACGTCGACACTGGTCGACGATTCAATTATTTGGTTACTGGAAATATCACCGTTAGTGGTGTAAATTTTTTCGGGAAACGTTGCATCTCGATGTATCAACATCATTCACCGGATGCTTTTATTTTCACACCCTCTGAACTACATTTATTTATGTGTAATCTTTTCAGACCTCTGCAAAAATTAATGAACGAACGTTATCATAAATTACAACCCGAAATGGAGGCTTTTGTATATTGTATAAAAAAGAATATGGTTTCAGAAAAAAAAGAAGTACCCGATGTATTGAACTATTTTTATGTACTTTGGTACAACGAACTGATGATTGAAATATATCTTGAGAACGATCTTGGACACACATTGGTATTGTAAATAAAATCTGTTATATATCTGCTGTTGTAAACTATCCATTGTATTTCATATTGTAAATAAACCATTGTTACTTTTATGTATTATGTAAAATTACCATTACCGATGTCCATATGTAAATATATTTCACATCGTGATCGAATCATATTGTTAACCTATATCTACAATTATAAATAAAACATTTGTAAATGTTCAAAAAATCTTTTATTTCTCGTACTTATTACAATAGAAACTGTACATCTTCCAGACATTTTCAACTGCACAATTTTTTTTCACGTTCTCACATTGAATATGTTCTCTGCATTTTCCTGCAGTCTTTTTCACACTATCCAACTTTGGACATTCAAGTTCTTCGATGTTGCGCACAGATATTATACCCATACGTTTTTCTCCAAGTACCTTTTCCAACCATTTAATTTTCTCCATACCTTTGACGTACACTTCCTGATTCACAAGCATAAAATATAAAACGTCTCCTAATTTCTCATACGGTAGCCACCCATCTCCCCAGTTCAGACCGTGTTTGTTGGTACGGAGCCAGTAATTCACCCGGCGATACTTTTCACTCAACAAGTGAAAACCATATGGAGATTTCACTAAACAGTCAAATGCGCTGTCGAAAGGAAATTTTAAAATCCCCACTTCTTTCCACACAAATTCTCCTCCTGCTCCGCGAAGACCTTGAATGTCCAAAAAACAGGCATCCATTTTGTTCAACAGGTGAAAACAGTTAAGGTATCTTCAATGCTGCCCCGGCATACGGCACACTTGTCCAATTGAGAGGCACAGAGACCACAGGCTGCAAAATGTCGACACGGAAGAATTACCACACTGCAAGAGTTTTCAAAACATATTTTACAGAGTAGCACAGAATCCACACTCAGATTATCGGATGTTTTTTCAGTAGTTTCCACACTAGCGCAATATTTGCAACTTTTCGAATCACTGTGTAACGCTGCAACACTCTGTATGTAACTACAGGCTGGTAATGCCTGGTAGTGCTCTAGAATCGGGCAATCTTCGGATGTCCAATCACACGCTCCGTACCCACAATGGAAACATATTACCTTATCACTGAATCCTGAATAATAAAAACCTGCAGTGACTAATTCTTCAGCAGTCTGACGTAATCCTATTGGCCACTTTCTGTAAGTCTTGTGTCTCGCATTCACTGACATATAATCGGTGGTAAAAGGACCGCCTGCTATCAGACGAGTATGGTAAGTATACACTCTCATATGTCGAACAAAGAAAACTCGTAGGATACTGTAGGTGACGGCGTTGTAGGTATCGGGTATGAAGGTTCAGCCAGAATATTCTCAAAATCAGATACTGTAGGTGACGGGGTCCTCGGTATCGGCGATAAAGGTTCAGCCAGAATATCCTCAGGATCGTCGGGGAACAGCTGTCTGCGAAAATAGAAACCTTCGGGAGGAACCACAGGGAAACAAGGATGACCTTCTAAGTTAAGTAACAATGGGCGATCACAGCCAGAACACCACACGGAATTTCTGTCTGCCAACAAAGAAAGCCACTCTTTCACTCTCTTCTTCAAAGCTTCGCCCAACTCTTCCTTGCTGCGACGTAGTTCGCAGATACACCCGGGACTCGGAAATCCTGTTCTCTCGTCACCTCTTCTTTTCCTCTCTTCTAGCTCCTTCAAAGTCTCGCACCGACGGTGAAGTCTTTTTCCTGAACCGTTGACCACGTGACATCCACACCAGGGAGATTCAGGTATCGCTACATACATAAACGGGAAATAACTCAGCAACCGATCCAGGGCCGTTCGATCGCTGTCCAGATCGCCGCAAGACCGAACAAGTTCCGAGAACTCTTCGTAGCTGATCTCGTAGAAATTCACACCATTATCAGACAAACGTGTACCGCTTACATCCATCCTCACATGATACTATTATCCTCCATCCTTTCTATTTATACCCTTTCCCCTCCTACGTCACCATTTCCGTTAAACAAACTTCAAACTACAAGGCTACGCCCAAAATATGTTCGGGCATGTTCACACAGAACCGTTACACCACCCAGAAATTGCAAATTCATACAAACCTTCGCCCAAAACATGTTCGGACATGTTCTATTCAGACAGAAAACCGTTACACCCATTTCCAGAAATCTCAGACTCATCAACGGTCTCAAACGGGAAACGCCCCCAACAATAGCCACCTATCTCATCAACACCGGAAACCCTTATCAAGTCCTCAATAACAACAGGAAACACTTCCCGCAATCTCAAACTTATCAAAGCCCCAAACCAGCTCTTATCTTATCACTTCCGGTCAGAGACGGCTCGAAACACACTAATTAACTCAGAAAACGCCTACCCCTTATCTTATCATTTCCGCTCTTATCTAACTCATTTCCGGTTTAGGTGGGATGGACGGGGGGGTATTACTACTGTCGAGCGTGAAATGCACAGCTATGAAGGTAGTGATAGTGATCAATCCCAAATATTTGAAGAGTGACATATTACCATTTATACATACATGTACATTCAGCTCAGAAAGAACTCCTGCATCTAATCGGATAATGCCGTGCTACTCAAGGCTGTCCTGGCTAGTAAGAAAACATGTCCGAAGGCTCATTTCCATCCACACTGCCCATCTGCTTATCGCTTGAACAAGATTCAAACAAGACCTTGAACGATCACGATAAACACAACCTACAGGAGGAAGGGGGAAGGGATATTTTGATTTGCTGATATTCACTGAGAAGCGTGGATTTCCCTTCGACAGCCAAAGGCATTACGTAGTTGATTTTCGATCTGGCCACCGAAGTTCCCGGGTTCGATTGACATGGATGTTTTTTGCGAAGTTCCCTTCGTGCAATTTCATTTCATTATTATCCATCCTGATCGTCGCGTTAGCCAGAAGTGGTAGAAAAGTTACTCTATATAACCAAAAACACAAATACATTAGTGATGTAGTTGCAGATATATTCACATATACGTATAAATATCAGTTTGCGTGTGCCCACCCGTAAATGTGTTCTGATGTCATTCATGTGTGCCGGCAACAATACATCAAGTATAGCACTATGTTTTTACCTCAAAACAACTTCATTCGATCTACTAATTGCGACTTATCTACAGTTAATTACAGAATCATTTCACTGTAATATCACCATACTAGGAAAAGAAGTGCGGCTTTACAAATGCAACACTGGAATAAATCTACGTGTATCTGTGGCAGTTAGGATTTCTATATGATAGTGACAAATGTGTGTGTCTGGTGTTTTTGTGTGCGTGTGCGTTCGATCACACACGTAATCTCTTAGATGAATTGTGTCCGTTCAAAAACAGCACTTGACATGTTGATCTTGTTACAAAAAATATGTTTATTACAACTAATGTAGGGAAATTAGAGCGAAATAAAGACATCTGAAAACAAATGGCCAATGACAAATGCGTTGCGAAGCAAGAGGTCCCAGGTTCGAACCCTGGTCAGTCATAAATGTTTTTGTGCATCGTCATTTCATCAATCCATCCTTTTCATAGTCGAGATTAACATGAGAGATAGAAAAGCGACGATAAAATAACACAAACCTTTGCTGCCTTAGTTGTCTCTTCACAATCTCGTCGTCGAAGGTTCCAGGTTCGAGTCTGAGCTTGGACATAGGCATGTCCATTGGGAGTGTCCTTTCACAAATGTCACCCAACAATCATTCATTGTTATTCTTGCGACTGGGCAAGAGTGGCATAGAGAAGCGACGTTAAATAAGAAAAATGACAGTTTCTAGAGAGATGGAAGGCATCTTAAAGCCTGGTCAAGCCGGACCCTGTGGCCGAGTGGTCAGTCTCGCGCCTAGCGCGGTACAGGTAGGTCGTGCCGTACGAGCTCTGTGCTTTGAGGGAAAGTGAAAGTTCAGCGCGATATCGGTACGTACACTTCTCAACATCTTATTTGACCGCCCCGAAAGAATTCTAAGTCCCGAATTCGTAAACTTAGCAACATTGCACTTCGGCTCCAATTGAGAGTAGCCAACGTTGAGTTGGTCCTTCCACTAGACGAAAAACGCTGCGGTGAGAGGTTCTCAATTTCGCACTTTCCATGAACTTACAAACTATAAACCGCTATTATAATAGACAATCAAACAGAAATAATAAATTGGAAAAAGAACCTTGAGGAATTTTTACGATTCTTCTTGCTCGACTTGAAATTAGAGGGGTTTGAAACACTGAATAAAGTTTATCTCCACCTGCAGGATATCGCCATCAAGTTTGTGCAGAAAGAAGCAAATTTGTGAGGAGTATATGCGACATTTTATTTACAATAGATTGCATAATATCGAACAGTTCTCAAAAAATAATATATTTCACGACTTGTCGATAAAATGTGCTTGGAACACAGGAAGGTGGGAGTCTTCATAAACGTCAACATGTTTCTGACATGTCATGAAGTTAACGTAGAGCAGTTGGTTACACCTTGTTTTCCTTATTTTTCGTCAAGCATGAAAGGTCGCGGGTTCAAATCCCACCCTCTCCTCATATTTTTTTTGCTGAACAGAGACCGTTGATATTAGAATATTAAAAAAAAGGAATCCGATGAACACTTGAAATACGTCCCTTCTGCGCATATTTCCCCTTAGATGTTGCAGATTTCCAGTTTTTAAAGTAAATTTTTACTTTAGTTATTGTTCATATATGTTGTGTTAACACACACATCATGATTAATTCACAAATCACATATATGTATTCAGGATGCAAAATGTAATGTTATTTAAGTTTTATATTGTTTGTTTAATTACTGACACCTAAAATATTGATTATTTGATTTCGATGTACTAAACAAACATATACAGTTATGTTAAGTAGTGATGTAGTGCATTACTGTAACGAAGGAGAGCGTTTAATGAGTTCAAATTGCTAACATTGGTAATTTTATGTCCGTTCCTTCGTAATGACTCTTGTCAATCCTCTCACCACCATCTTAACATGCGTCTAAAAATAATAGTAAATCGCCAATTAACATAAGTAAATGGTTATTGTGACGGAGGCCGATTCGATAAGAAACTACTAATAAGTATTTATATAGTGAGTGACAAACAAAAAATTCAAAACCTCATAATGATCGTTAATTCGTTACTGATTTTGTATCTAAAATGTTTGTCTTCTTTGAACAGAAAGTACGAGTATCAGATATACCAAACTTTCCCCACTAACTTTGCAATATTCGATACCACAATTACAGACTTTGCTCTACGTAACTTGATTCTGCGCATTCCACGTGGCATGTGACTTCCTCATATCATCGAAACAACTTTCTCTTACTATTTCCTTTCACCTCGTGGTGGATAAACTTTACATCCAACGATAAACTCCTGATAAAAATCCTGCGTAGGTGAAGAATCGAACCTAAGACCTCCCTCCTGAGAATCAAGCACACTACCTTTCCTCCAGGTAGGTCATGTTATGATTAGCTACCAGTTTGAAGAAACCAATTCACAATTCATGGCAATTTTCATGAGGAAAGGAATTCAGAAAAAATCGAGAAACGATGATAGGGAAAGATAATGAACATGTCTATTGGTGTTTTGTCATATTTTGTAAATTGTGTAAATATTCCGTGTTTTGAACAAGCAATTGTTTAGTTACGAAGTCTTTCGTTATTTCTTTAAGGTAGGAACAGGAGAGCGAAAAGGAGTAATTTGAACCAGAAACCGGTTGCTAAGAAACTTCAGCTTTTTTCCAAAGACTGTATGAAAAGAGAGAGGAAAGGGATATTCAACGTATGAAATATAAAATATGTGTGAAAATAAAACAATGGAAACCCTGCAAGATAATACTAACGAACTTCAAACTATGAAAATATATTTTCGTGGTGGAAAACTGCAATCATTTTCGAAATATGAATTTGATTTTTTTTGTATTAGAAAGTTAAGATATGGGACTATACGATCCCTCAGCAAGAAAAATTTAAGTTAGCCGACTGTTTCCCTCCAACTTTTTCAATGGTCATAATTAGTAATTAGGGTCCGGAAGTTGAGGAAAAATCAAGTTTTTTTCTGACCCTTTAAAAACTATGCCAAACCTGATATCATGTCCGCTTCCCTTCAGTTAGAGCCTGAAAACACTTTCTATTTTACATTTCTTTTGCATTTTTCAGCCTTTTTTGGCTTTTAGTTTATTTGTCAGTATTCTTAACAGTTTTGTTGCATTTTTACTTATTTTTGAGGTTTATTTTTCTTCTCCCCTGTTGTTTCGTGCATTTTAAATGCATTTACTGGTAAAACTTACATATTTAGATTTCTTGACATGGTCTATTTAGCAAATTCAATATGAATCGAAAATACGGTCAATGGAAAAGCATAATATCATTCTTACCTGATATGTTTGGCAATGGATTAAAATACTTTGTGTGAAGACTGCTTTGAGGTTATTTTTTCTGGACACTATTATCGCTTTAATCTGTGGTTTTAAAGTAAAATTAGTCACAATATTAAATGAAATTATACTGTGGTGTACGCGAAGCAGAACTGTATTTTCGGATGCTGGCCGACTACAGTATCGCAGAAGGCCCACTCTGAAAGGAGATGTATTGGTTGATTTGGTGTTTTTAGTCAACTGTATGCACAGTAAAGCTAATCGGGACTGGACCTACATTTTAAAGTGGGATCCGAACCACTGTGCAATGAGCCTCCACCTGATATAAGATGGGGAAACTTTGATTACAACATGCTGTGTAAGAACATGTATTTATGATATATTAATTCTTAATGTGTGTTAACATAGCTTTTGACAGCTGAATGAAAAGAAAGGTCTTGCCAAAAATCCTGCCAATCACTGAAAAATCAAGAAGATGAGTAGAAACATTTCCGAGGTATGCATCGCATAAGTATTTACAGTGATTTAATGTAATCTTATATTACATTATTACAACACTTCGTACTACGTAAAAAACAATAAAAAAAGAATCAGGAGTGGGTGATATATGAACCTACGATGTTTCGCTCTTGACGAAAAAGCAAAGCAGGAGACGACTGCTTAACCAACTGCTCCAGAAGATTGCTAACGTGAAAGCCTGTAAAACAAATTGATCTAAGTTGAAATAACATTTTGCCGGAGTTCCGAACCATGTTTCGCCACAGATCAGGGAAAAGACGCACTTTGTAGAATCGTCCGGTATTGTGCAATTTATCAATACCGTAATTTTGCCTAAAATCGAGAGAAATTTGCTTCATTGCATTGATATGTGATTTCAATTCTCTCCAGGTGGTGGAGAACGAGTTCAGTGTTTCCAACTGCACATAAACTCCCCTATTTTCTATTTCAGAACAAATAGTCTTTAAAAAAATCAACATTCCTATTTCCAATTTACGATTTTTGTTTAATTGCGTATTATATTACTGGTTTAGGGTTTCTAACTTCATGGAATGTGAAAGAACGAAAGAAATTCACAAGAGCGTTTTCGTTTAGAAAGAAAAACTGTTGCTAAATTTTATACAATTTGAGGACTCTGAAGCGCTATGTTGCCAAATTTACGAATTCAGATCTTCGAAATTTTTCAGGGCGGTCAATTAAGATGTTGCGAAGAGTACGTGTGGGAGAGGGTGTGCTGTTGAACTGTGCTAGTGAAGAACTGGACAAAAGTAAAGTATTGAATGGATCGCGAAAATACGATACAAATCCGTTTTGAAACGGGAACTTTGAAACCTAGTCCTTTGGAAGTACATGAATTTATTCATGATAAATTCAAACTGAGTGTGAACGAAATTGCAGCCATACAAATTCCCACGACGATTAAATGTGTATTTTTGAAATTAGTGCGTCCTGGAAAAATGAGAAAAATATTAGAAGAAAACACTGCTGAAGTGAATTTTTATTATAGTAGTGTGGAGCAGTGACACAAGTGAAACTGAGTGATGCAAATCAAATTGTGAAGCCAGTTCGAGTGTTTAAACTTCCTTTGGAAGTGCCAGAACGACAAATTCGTGAAAAACTGAGTGAATATGGGACAATCTATGAATTGATAGCAGAAACTTGGAGTGACAAATTCAGGTACAAAGTGTATAATGGGGTGCGTCAGGTTTTGATGGCAATTAAGAAGCCAATTCCCTGCTTTGCGAAAATAGGCCAATATACGGCACACGTAGTATATAATGGTCAAATCCCGACTTGTGAATGGTGTGGTAGCAGTGACCACATGCGGTTTAATTGTAACTTAAGGAAACCAACAGTGTTCAAAGTCATGGGTGGTGCAGTTCGGTCCTATAGTGAAGCAATTGCACCGCCTACACACGAAGGTACAAATGTGGGTCACCATAATACAACACAGAATCAAGAATCAGCACAACGGACGGTGATAGAAGGGCTTCAACAGGGAATATATATACAGGAAGAGAAAAATATTCACAAAAATGATCAACAGACTTTGACCAAGAAAGAAACTGAAGAAAATAAGCAAGAGCAACCAAAAGAACCTGTGTTAAATGTTCAACTTACGCGATAAAGTGAAGAAACGAAGGGTGGACAACTAAGACGACAAGAAGACATAACGAAAGTGCAAGAGGAATCGAGTGATGAAGTGCTACAGAGTAAGAAGGAGAGGAAGCAGAATCAGACCAAGCAAAAGGACTTCCGACAAGAAGCTGAACAGGAAAAAGATTCGGAAACTGATAGTGAAAGTGGACGTGTCCAAAGTAGTACGGGTCGTTCGGTTTCCGGCTCACAAAAACGACCAAAGAGTATAAGGAAAGCGTCAGGCAGCAATCAGACTAAAAGACGATCATTGCGACATGTAAAAACAAATGTACAAGAAATGGTTATTGATCCGAGTCCGATAGGCCATGAAAGTTTGTGAATACTGGGTACAGGTAATCACTATAAGATAGGAAAATAGTATTATTTGGAATGAATATTTTTATATGGACTGTCAGTAATTTAATGATATTGAATTGCGTGGTAGTAGTTATTTATGGATTAAGGTATATAAAGGGAAGGGGTATTTCCTCCCCCCTACTAAAATAATATTGTTAGTGTGTTTGTTATTTTTGGTGTATAACATTAGGGGTATATAAAAATAGTGTAAGAAGTGTTACTCTTAGATGGGGCAAAGGTGGGAGTATAAGTATTGGGAATACCCAATTCCAAAAATTTTGATCATACTATTTATGATGACGACCCTTCATTTGCGACGATAAATATAAATAAAATGAAATCCCTTACAAAACAACCGGCGTTAGAAGACTTTATTATACAAGCATCATTAGAATTGTATTTCTCCAAGAATGTGGACAAATGAATTTCAATTTTTCCCCAACGATAACAGTTCATAATAATGCGAATTTGCAATCGACAGGAACAGCTTTGTTAACACGTAATACGGTTCCCCTCACAAATGTGGTATGTCATCCTAATAATAGAATCATATCAGCAAAAGTTGCGAATGTATGGATATATAACATATATGCCCCATCCGGGTCACAGTGTAGAAAACAAAGGGATGAGTTTTTTTGCGCAGGAAGTTGCGGTTGAAATGCAGGGTAGGAGAGAACACATAATATGTGGGGGAGATTTCAATTGTGTATTGTATCCGCAGGATCAAAGACCCGGATTTAACACGTCGAATTCATTGCAAAAATTAGTAACTGGCTTTAACTTCACAGATGTCTGGAGTGACAAATGTTTTGGGCAGAGAGGTTTCACGTATATACGTGACAATTGTGCATCCGATTGGATATATTTTATGTAACACCCACATTACGTCAGTATGTAAAGTCCAACAGTATAACACCTACATGTGTTTCAGATCACAGTGCTGTCATTATGATGATAAATCTGGACATTCCAATAGTCCCTAGAGGGTACGGTTGTTGGAAATTAAATGATTGAATTCTTAACGAGGAAAATTTCCAACAAGCATTTAATGACCAATGGTCGAGATGGATAACACACCGTCTGAGGAGGATAGATATAATCCGCTGGTTGGAGGAGATTCTCAAACCGGGTATAAAAAGATTTTGTATCAATTACTGTAAGGAACGGTCGAGAGATTGGACAAATAAATATAATTTTTACTACAGGGTGTTGCGTGAACAAATTCAGCAAGCAACAAACGGGAAAAAAGTGCAAACTGAAGTCGAACGTATACAAGCTGTACTGTTAGAAATGACTGTAGAAAGGCATGAAGGGGTTAAAATTCGTAGTAGACTTCCTCATTTTGACAACGATGAGGTCGCCTCTATTAGCCATGACATTCATGAAAGAAAAAATGCTAAAAGACAATGTATTAGTGAAATATTTGATAATGGGGAACAAAGATCAATTCAGCCCCTGAAATACGTAATTGTATTTATAATTATTTTGAGCAACAATATTCCCAACCAGCGTCACATAATGGAGCTTTGATGGATGCATTAGCATCTGAATCAGAGGCTTTTACAGATGAAGAAAGTGAAAACTTAAACAAAGAATATACACGTGAGGAAGTGTTTCAAGCGGTTAAGGCAGGCCAATCATTTTCAGCTTCTGGTTGGGATGGAATACCCAATACGTTTTATCAAACCTTTTGGAAATTGATGAGTCAAACAATAACGGACTGGATAAATGCAGTGTTTAGCAAGTATCAAATGGGTAAATCTTCCAATACGGGTATTATAATTTTAATCCCAAAAGGTCCAAAACCAAGCGAAGCTGGTCATTATAGACCCATCACTCTCATATGTACGGATTACAAAATATTGGCCCGATGTATGCTTGGCAGACTTATGCCTTATGTCGACAAATTAGTAGGAGAGGATCAATATGTTTTGGTTTAAATAAGAAAATCACAAATGTTTTACAAACGATGCGTGAAATAATTACATGTTATAGACTACAGAACAATAATTCTGAAAATGCTATATTAGCATTAGACTTTGAACGTGCTTTTGACTCGATAAATCATGAATATCTATTTAACGTTTTGCAGGGCTACGGTATACGTGGACATTTTCTTTCAGTATTTAAAAGTATTTATATTCATGCAACAGCAAAAATTCAAATAAATGGTTTTCTGATCAAAGAACTCTATATTTATAAAGGTGTAAGACAAAGAAATCCTTTGTCGATGTTAGCGTTTTGTATTGCACTGAGACCCATTCTTTCTGAATTAGGCCGAAAAGTTCAAGGAATTAACATACACTCTACTACCATTAAGGTGTTAGCGTATGCTGACGATATTACTGTATTAATAAATGAACAGTCTGATATTGATGTAACGTGTCAGGTATTTCAGAAATTTGGAAAATGGTCGGGATTAAAAATAAATCAAGAAAAATCGTCACTTTTGAATTTAAATTTGGTTCATTCTCACTCGCAGCGAGGTAATTTTAAGGTTGTGCAAACGATACGTATACTAGGCATAATATATAAGAACTCTATTCAAAGTATGATCCAATTAAATTATGATAGAGTAATAACTGGGGTTGAAGCGATATTACAAACAAATAAATTTCGCAGCCTTAGTTTACAGTCAAGGGTGACCTTTGTACAGGCGTATGCACTGTCAAAGGTATGGTACATGGCAAAAATTTTCTCACTACGGAAGTTAGATATAAATAAACTTAAGGGTGCAGTAAATTGGTTTATTTGGAATGATCAGATATTGACGGTAAAACATGTGTTACTTTGTTTGCCTATTGCCGAGGGAGGAATGAATCTTGTGAATATAGAATTCAAATGCCAGGCTTTACGTATTCAAGCTGACACGCAGACATTGATTCAGCATACACTCAGCCTCACAAGTAAAGTTTTGAGAAGCGCTTTGGACTATATTTCACTAGAGGCTCCTATTGATATTACTAGACTGGTAGACACTATATGGTATTTTAAGGCAACAATAGTGGATATTAGTTATGCGCTATTACAATCTACGATATTAACAATACCAGTGACATCGGAAATATATCGCAGACTATGTAAATTAGAACAACGAACATGTAAAATTATTGAGCAAAATCCCAGAATGAATTGGAGAGAAATATGGAATAATATTCAGGCTCACCATCTTACATCACGAATCCGATCAGTATGGTATATAATTGTACACCAAAAATTAATCACTGGAGAGAGACTCTTTGATCTAAAATTAATAAATACGCCAATGTGTGCTAGATGTAATGTATCTGATATTTAGTCCATAGACTGAGTGAATGCGAAAAAATAGAAACATCATGGCTCTATATAAGGAAACTTGTGAGTACTATTTGTCGAACATCAATGTATAACATCTCTGTAGATATTCTTTTATATCCAGCTTTTGCCTATTACCCAAAAACAAAACGTAAAAGTGTACAGTGGCTCTTAGGACACTATGCCTATTTCCTATCGACATATCGGCAACCAGATTTTAATATACAATTTGTAAATTACCTTCTTACTGTAATGTTTACTTGCCCAATGAGTTGAAATGTAAATTGCAAATTTATGCAATAAAAAAAATAGTGGTTAGCACTTCGTGCTGCAACGCCAATAGTCCCGGGTTCGAAAAAAAAAGTGGTTATCACATCGCGCTGCGACGCCAAGGGTCCCGGGTTCGAATCCAGCTCGGGCTTCGTTGTTTGTGAATGTTCATTCCTCAATTTCATCATTTCATCCCTCATCCCCATCTTCGCAAATTAGCCAAGAGGCACAAAACGCGAAGTAAAATAAACTAAATCAAATTTAAAAAATCAAATCCTGGTCAAGGGTAAATAGTAGTAGTGTGTGTTATTGTAAATTTTAAATATATCCCTAAGTAACCAATCAAACTGAAAACGAATTGAAAACAAAATGTTGGAAATTTTAACATATTCCATGACTCTACAGCCCTGGAATGGCTTTGGTCTATCTTCTGACTGCCAGTCTCCTTCCCACAATCCTACCTAGAAGTGTGGAGATTTTCAACCGGTACTGGGGTGACGTGGAGTCGGCACGTCGAACCCTCAGCCGTTAGAGAAGATTTTTATGTTACACTATTAACTCGTAGATGCCCAATTTCTTCAAGATGGTGGGTTGCCACCAGTCCTATACACCGGCCGAGAACCCACAGACTGAACCTATTCGACTCGAACTCATGCTGTCACGCAGCACCTTAGATAGCACGGTCACGGAGGACTGCTGGAAATTTTAGGTTCATAAAATATAAGAAGGCATTGACTGGTTGATCTTGATTAAGTTTGTGTTACGCTAAATAACGAAATCAAATCAAAATTAGTTTTTTATGTTGAATTGCATTATATTACATTATTAGCGTTACTTCTTTTATAAGTTATGAAATTTTAAAATGTTCTTAATTGCAATTTTTACCACATATTAAATTTAATAATTACAGCAGCTAAATTCGTTTGTTTGGATGTTGTTTAAGTCTACTCCTTATGCTGACAGACTAATCAGGGCTGCACCTGCAGGTTAAAGTGGGAACCGAATCACTATGTGCCTCCACAAATCGAAACCGAACTCCTCGTTTACGAGGGACGATATTACAACTGCACATCGGAGAGGCCTGCATGTTAGTTGCTTGATAAACTTTTTACAAATTTTTCGTCATGAAACGAATAGAATTGGGAAATCATTAGTGCTTTCTTCTTCTCTTTTTAAAAATATACTCGTATTAACAGCCATTAGTAGACCTGAGTTATGTTTAAGAATTAGCGGGAGGGGTTCATGTCGACACTTTTTTGGTGCTACGTATGAAAAAAGGGTCGGTGGGGTATAAGACTGATTGATTGATTGCTTTTTTTGTTGCTTTTCTGTGACTTTTGGCTAACCACGATGATGAAGATGAGTGACGATATGGTGAAATTGGTGAAGGGACACTCTTAGGCCAGCCGCAGACCGGGTCCGACACGACGAGTCACGTCGCAACGATACGCAACACGACGGGGCACAAAGCGACACGACGAATCACTTTGCTTCCGACAAAACGAAACAAATATTAATTATTCTTATCAGTGTTTTTTTCCGAAAGAAAGTTTTCGGTACAAGTTAGTTTTTTGTTCTTATTTGTTATTGTGTTTATCATAAGAACTGCTCTAAATATTGTGGTATAGAAATGATCATTAGACCTCGGATTTTAGGTATTTAACCTATTTTTTCCTTTGCATGTAAATGAGAAATAAAAAGTTACATCAGCGTTTCATTAAAAAATGCAACAACTGATGAAGTTTTATAGTGCCAAAAATAGCCTATTTTGCTTGTTAGAATCTATTTTAGGTTTTTGTGCCCAAATCAAACCTTTTCTTAATTTTTGTATATTTTTTAAGGTTTTATATTATTGTTATATCACACAGAGGTATTTGTTCTGTTTCGTAAAAAAACATTCAATGACTAACTTGTTTGAAACATACTCTAGAGAGCAAAATTGCTTATGATAAAAGTATTAGTTTTAAAACAATTGGTGGATCATTTTGAAAATGATGCATTTGGTTAGAATATTAATATTTTGGAAGGTTATATATCTATTAAAATTTCTCACGGTCCCTTTGAAATTTTTGTTTTTACCAATTGTATCTAATTAGTATTTTTCAGGAACTATGAACCATTTTCAGTTTTTTGGAACCTACTTCAGGATTCTTTTGGTCTAATTTAATATTTTTAAAACCTATTTTAGGATTTCTAGAACCTATTTTAGATTATTTAGAACCTATTTCAGGATTTTTAGAAACCTAAAAGTACATTTTTAGAACCTAAAATCCGAGGTCTAATTATCATGCATACATGTACTCACACACACTTTTTTCCTTAAAATAACATTATTTTAGTTTCATTCTCACATATAAAGGTTACCGAACGGCGTGCTGTTGCGTACCGCCTGAAAAAAGCACTGCTTTTTATTATTATTCAGTCTAAAGTAAATGTATAAACACAAGATCTATGACATCTGTCATTTCAGGAAATTCTCATTTGCATCTTAAACGAATAGCACTCACCGCAATATATTTTTTTTCTACATTTCCACCGACAAGAGACAAATTTAGTTTTTATCCATTTCATCTATTCTTTACAAGAATTAATGTAACGAAGAATGGACTTTTGTATGGTAGTAGTGGAAAGGTATTGTTTCACCGACCCTCCTTGTAGGTATGCCTAGTATTTAGAATCAGTTGTGACATATTTTGATGATTTTGATGATTTTTTTATGGATTTATTGCATTCGACCCTATTTTTTGCTCAATCTCATTTTTGGAGCCTCTTCTTTGTAGGTATGCCATGATCTTACGTGATATAACATAACCTATTCACTTTTTTTTACTGCCCTTTACGGGTTAAAATAACCTACAAAGTGTAAAACGATTGTTTCTACGCAACCCTTGTAGGTGGACCTAGTATTTAATCTCGGTTGTGACATATTTTGATGATTTTTTTATGGATTTTATAGCATTTGACGATGTTCTAGCCCTATTCTTTGCTCAATCTTATTTTGGGACCTTTTTTGTAAGGTGGTGGGCCCTCAACGTAAACGTCTACATAGGTGGGGTGGGTCCTCAGCGTAAACGGCTACGATGTGTGAGTCCCCCCCTTTTCACGATGTATGTCGTGGCCTTGGTTCAATGCCCCCACTACTTTTGCAGGGGGCCCACAGTGGGAGGGGCTCGCAGTGTTGCCAACTTACTCCACAAAAATTTCACCATATGATATTTCACAGGCGAAGCTAACCTACAAATAGAAGTTGGCACTACTCAGTATTGTCACAAATTTCTATAGCATAGTGATTTTTTTTTTATGTGTGAAGAATGTATGGATCTAAGGTCAGTGTAATTTTTATAGAATTATCCATTTTTTTTCTTGTATCTAAAACTGTTCAATCACTCTTTCATTCTTGACATCATACACAAAAGTTTTCTCTGCAATAAGAATGACGCTGCACAGAGTATCGGCAGGCAAGGCGTCATGGAACTCGCGCACAATCTTGATGTTGGTGCGATCGTTAACAACCACCTGCTTTCTCTTCGATGTGTTAATGACGAACATGGGTCTGCGAGCTATGAACTCATTGGGGTTGTAGTACACGTCCACATTGCCGGAGGTCACCCTCTTGTGTATGCCTCGTACAGTTTCAAGTAGTCGTTGTTTGCAATGTTCAGCTTGTAGTTCTCACGCGGGAATATCTCGTTCCTGCCATTTTTGAGGTAGATGTTCTTGATCTTGCAGTTGTCGAATTGACTCGAATCTTTTTCTTGGTTCTTGTCCTCCCCTATCTGGAAGAGCACGATCACAAACTCTCACATATCGTACCGGATGCTGTTAAACTGTGTGGTCACGTCAAATTCAAAATGGTTGCCGGAAGCAGGTTTCTGCACGCACTGGTAACCGTAAAATTCGATGGATACTTGGGGATTCTCCAAAATGTCTGCTTTCTACTCGAGAGCGTAGTTAGTTTCGTATTCCACTACGGGCATGCGCAGCTCCATGGACTGGATGATGCACTTGGCAGGATCGGTTAGTGTGTTGGGAAGTGCTGAACCGTCTGCACTCAAGGTGCTGTAACGCATCAACGCATCGTTGTCGTTGGCGCTTCTGCGAAACGTGACGCGCAAACCACCCTTCCACATAATCTCTGTGTAGTCGGAGAAGAAGCCAGGAAGCAGACGCATGGGAAACAGTACTGTGTGACTTTGAGTTTTGATTTTTGTACCTGCTTCGAATCCCCCTGCCTGATAGTATGCTGCATCGGTCTTGGAGAGTTTCAGTGTTCCCACAGCTGTAGAGGTAACACCGGGGTAGTCAACCATATCGATGACGGTGCCATGCTTTCTAACTTCCACCTGCGAGAATAGGTACGGCACAAAATTATCTACAAGTCTTAAATTTGCATTGGCAAGGAATGCTTCGCCGTTGTTGTCTCTCTTCACAACATCAAACTTGATATACAAATCAGCTCTGTGAGGGTGAATAAACCCGTCCCCGACGTCCACGTCGTATTCTATCTCTCCATTCGCTTCATTGACGTTGCCAAACGTGCGACGATTGGGTGGGAAGGACTGCAACTCGTAACTTTCGATTTGTTCCATAATGGTTATTTATTATTGTTAATCTCCACGACAGCAGTGGTCGTGGCTCCTGCAAAATCAACGACCCCTCCCTTCTCGTTGGTAATTGCCAATTCTATGTTGTCTATGTGATTACGAGATACAGGAAGGTATATCGGTGGGGAGGGTGTGTAGATAATTGGCTCCATGAACTCAGAGTTTGGTTTGAACGTAGCGATAATACCTGTCTGCTTGTGACTCCCTGGGATGCCGTCCGAGGATTTGGTGATCATACCTTCTGCCACATTGCAATGTATGTTCAGAGTCTGGATGGCTAGAAATTTAGGAATGTTAGCACCGATGTGCTTGATGCCAGGTTCGAGCTTTGTGTTGTTCTCGAATGCCAAAAGCTCTCCGATGGTACCCAGGTCTACGGTTTCCTTGGCAGACACCAGTTCCACCCTATGAGTTACAGAATTTTGCGACAACAGCACACTTCTTGGTAATTGAGCCTGCAAGGTAGACAGTTTGTACTGGCCAGGGGTGATGCTGATTATTTCGCTGCCAATTTTTATGGTATTGTTGTGTACCGTCAAATTAGGTATCAAGTACATGCTGTAGAATGCACGAAGAACAATAGATTTAGGATAGATGATATCGTAATGCAATGCGAGTTTCAGAACCGAAGTCTCGCTTGTGAGATGGAAACTTCCATAGTGCTTCAGGTACCACAATGCTTTCTGGAAATCCTCGATTGTTGGGTTGTTTAATTGCGAGAGGAAGACAAGCATGGAAACGCAGAGATGGCCACAGTTCACATCGCTGAAACCCTGGATACGTTCGTCATTGTAGTAGATGTTGACAACACTGAGATACTTTACCAACCCAGCAGGTGGCGTGCCTCCGAATGAATCGAAAACAAATGCATTGATATTGTTGCCTTTGAGGTAGCATATCCAATGTGTACCTGGATTTTCGTAACTGTCTAGGTTAACCACACCACACTCTTTTTTCTTCACAACAGAGGGTAGAGAATCAGACATGAAAACGCCCCTGAAGTGCTTGACCCCCAACGATTCGATCAAATATTCAAGGGGCCCTTCTTTTCTTTAAACTTTTTCAAAGCTTCAAGGTTGTTTTTTCGCTTTTTGGTGACACCTTTCCCCTTCTTCTCCATAGCCAGGTTGTAGCGTCTCTGCTCTCCTAACTCGGCCTCTTTCTTTTTTGCATCGATGACGGTCTTGGCAATGGCGGCACTGCCTCCTGCCAAGCTGCCTACAGTACCCAAAGCTGCCAAGATAGCCGGGATGCTGAATATGAAACCTCCAGTCTGGTGCTGCTTTCGCGAACCTTGTAACCTCCTGAACTGAGGAATGCTAAGCAGCAATTTCATTCCATGACCTTTTGCCAAGCAGGAATGTTTCTTCTCGCGCTGCTTTTTGGTGAGCATTCCATCTAATGTTCCGAGAGACTTGAGGTTTGCGTAGGGTATTTGGTAAACAACACCTTTGGGCTTCATGGTGAAAGTATGTTATTTATATATCGTGAGAGGGTAAGAAAAAATCTCTGCTTTGCCCCTAATGCAATGAAGTGATGATAGGTTGGTTATACAAGTTGCTTTTTTTTAACAAGGCTTATTTAGTTACAATCCCCACTCTAATTTTCGTTTTGTGTTCATGGCGATGGTCGTACCCAATGCAGCAACCCGTTCACCTAGCGAGGCATCTCTGCTGACGTTTCTCCCGAAAGCCGCATGTTCCAACTTCGCCTGCGATAACCAGCAATCGATCTACAAGCTTCCTTACGTCGTCTACCCAAACAAACTTCTTGGGCAAGTTGTTGTAGAGTTTGACACCGCTGCCAGTCTTGAGCTGGGTCCATATTGGCTTGATGAGGTTCCTGTACTTTTCTCCACTGCTAGATTTCACGCGATTCTGTGTTCCGTTGTTGTTTCGGTACAGGGCGTCCGTCATGATGAAAATTTCTGTGTAACTTTGGTAATCCTCGTTTGTATAATCTTTAGGTTGCTTCTTAGTGATAAGTTCCCACAGTCCCACGGTGCCGGGATACCTAGTCCAGCTGTTCTTCCCGCCCAAATTGATTTTCACGTCGTCGCCCCCGAACGTGACTTTTGACTTTCCAATCTTCCAAACCACACTCTCGTTATGTTCCATGGTCGGGTACAATCCGAATACCTCGTCCTTTTCGAATTTCCCGGTGCTTAGGTAATCCCTCGACAACGGACCCAGCTCGACTAGCTTGTCCGAAGAGGTACTGCCTAGGGCCTGACGTCTCGGAGCCGGAGCAAGTTCGAACGGAGTAGTGTGAATGCTGGATATCGGTGTAGGTATGGTATAATTTCGAGCAGTAAGTGGCACAAGCTCGTTGATTAACTCTTTGCTTTGCTCGGTGACATCTTTGATTCCTTTACCAAGTCCACTGATGGCATCGATAATAGGTTGGTCCTGACGCTTTTTCTCTTCGTAAATTCCACGATTCTCGGATTTCCAACCCTTAAACCGTCTTGCCAGGTAGCTACGCAGCTTCAGGTTGTCATCTGCAAGTTTGCGTTTCATTTTTTTTTGTATGTAGTTATTTATAATAGGTCAAGACGTTTCTTGTAACGTTGCAACGTTTAGAAAATTATTAATTTTGTTTCTGTATTTTCCGTTATTGGATTTCCTCGTCATGTCTATTGTGACAAATCCGAAATCATCTTGGTTCCAGCATGAAGAGCAAAATTTGGAAAACTGATTGTAGTTTATATCCTCACCTGCATAATCATCGTAAGCGTGTTTTAAATTGGTGTAGTCTTGACGAGACAAACAAATAAAATTAGCATTGTCTCGGAGTAGCTGCTTGGGGATTTTGGAAAAAGTCTGAGCAAGATAGAAGCAGTCCATGCCTCTGTGCCGACCCTGAGTAAAAAATTGCGAATTTCGTTCTGGTTCTCCAGGATCACATCGTCAAAAACCACCACCGAATTTTCGAGACAGCAGTCTAGTGGTATCACTTCAGAAGCAAATATAGCTATGCCTAGTCACTCGTACAGTTTCGACAGCTGGCGATACTTCGATTGCTCCAAACGTTTGGAGAAAACATACAGGAACCTGTTCTTCCAGTTTAACCAGTTCGGTGCAAGAAGAAAATTATCAATAAGTAACGTTGTTTTTCCTCATCCCAAAGTCCAACAATGTTGTCGGGTAAAAGCTCGCCATTTTTCCTATCCTGACGTTCCGATGGAAAATCTGGCAGTCTCCGTACCACATCCCAAGCACCCGTTACACAATCGGTTCGTTTGCGTCTATCCAACTTTTTTACTCGAGTCCCAGCCATTTCACCAACAGTTTGTCACCTTTTCTACGTAATAATTTTTCAATAAGATACTTGTCGGGGTATTTTGTTTTAGAAAGTTCCTCTTCGTAAAATCTTCCTTTCAGAATTTCGTCGCGATTATCTTTTATTATATACGTGTGACGGTTTCCGGGTAAGACTCGAACTACGTTGAAAAGTTCCTTACTCCAATTTTTAGTGAAGCTTTTTTCAAACGCAAGCATAAATTTACTGATTCTCACCTGATCTCCAATTTTGTATTTCGGTTTCTTGCTTGTAAATTTATACTTTGGACAATATACCGTAGAAATTAAACGCCGCACGTCAGATTTGTTGACGTCAGCTGGTTTCATGTTTATCGTGCGATGCAAACTGTGATTATAGCTGTTAACAAGTTCCGGAAGCATGTCGAGCCACTTGTAATTCCCCTGAAGCGTGAATTGTTTCCACATGCGTGTTTTGAGAGTTCGGTTGAAATGTTCCACTATGCTGGCTTTGATGTGACTAAAGGTGGAGTAATGTTGAATTTTGTTTTTGAATAAATTGCTGAAAGGCAGAGTTGTAGAATTATTTTCCGTTGTCTGTTTAAAGAAATCGAGGCCGCCTGCCACTTTTATCGAAAATAGTTTTGAATGCTTCCACTACACAGGTTCCTGTTTTTGCCTTGAGGGGTAAAGCCCACGCAAATTTTGAAAATGTGTCTATAACAGTGAGAAGGTACTTGTATCCTTTGCTGATTTTATGTAATTTTTCAAGTTGCCACTGCTCATTTCCACAAGGTCAGCTAGCCACAGGTCGTCTATGCCTTTGGTCACTACCGGCAGTCATTTGTAGTTTCGTCGTGCAGCCTGCCTAGACATTGCGCGAAAATAAGAATATAGCTTGGATGGGATTTCTGGCCGCAGACAATGCCGGGTTTTCTATGTACAGCTTGTCACCTATTTCTATGTTGAGTGGCATCTTCGGCATAGGCAGTCTCGCGAGTTTCGCGGTGGGTGAACTCGACCAACTCCACTCCTCTTATTTTAGGCTCGTCACCGATGTTCGTCAAGGTCATGGTTGGGTAGTGGGTTGCGTGAGGCAAAGACCAGTATGAAACCTTGACGAACTGAAGTGTGCCAGCGATGAAAAACTGGTGATAGGCTTTGGCAAGAGTCAGCATGTAGAATTTGGCACCCGGATGGAAGAGCGAGGAAAATTCCCTGTTTGGAATGCTGTACAGTTCGATGACTGATTGATTTGATTGATTATTTAGTTTATTTTACTTCGCGTTTTGTGCCTCTTGGCTAATTTGCGAAGATGGGGATGAGTGACGAAATGATGAAATTGATGAATGGACATTCACAAACAACCAAGCCTGACCAGGATTCAAACCCGGGACCCTTGGCGTCACAGCGCGATGTGCTAACCACTCGGCCACAGGGTCGGGCTACAGTTCGATGACAACAGTGGACTTGAGATTGTCGATGCTGGCGTTCAGGGTGTTTACATTGGGTCGAACCTCGCTCTCCACATCCTCCAATCTACCGTTTATTGATTCCAGATGCTCCTCGATAGCACGGACAACAGTGTCGTAATCGGGCTTGATCTTCACATCGACAATTAGCCTCTTGAATTTTTCGTTTAAGTCATGTAGTTGGGTACTAAAATTGGTTATGACCGATTCCTGGCTCGCCTCGATGCTGCCAATTTGCTCTTTCACATTGGCGATAATCTGCTGTAGACTTTCCACGAGTGTCAACTTCGAGCTCTGGGTTTCGAGGTCGAGAACCTGGGTTCTAATTTCCGCAAACAAGCCATGTAGCTCGCTGATGTTCTGGTTGGTGGGTAAGCTTGCAACAGACTCCCGAAGCAATTCAATTTCGGTTTGGGTTTCACGCTTTTCAGTTCCTGCGAGGTAGGCAGGGTGGCCACCGTGTTTTGGAGCGACTCCAAAGCTTTTTTATCGCGTCCAACTCTGAGGAAGCAGCAGCAGCACGTATGACTTCTTGTAATTGTGTTATGTCGTCCTGGGTGGGGTGGATTGTTGCAAAGTTTCCAACTTAGCCGATATGTCGTCGATCAAGTGATGAAAATGCGACAACTCTGATTCGGTGTTTAGATTTTCCAACTTGGTGATCTGCTGTTGGACGCTGGAGTATCCTTGATGCCAGGCAGTTTGGATTCCAGTGCTTCGTCTACGTTTGCCAGATCATTTTTGATGACAGCAAGTGCATCCTCAATATGGACTATGGTACCTTGCAGCTTCCCGAAATCCTCGTAGGTCTCAAGTTGGAGTTTGATATTAGCCACACTACGGGCAATAGCATTTAGCTCCCTGGACGAAGGTAGATTGTCGATGAAGTCCTCTGGCGTTTGGAGTTTAGTTTTGACTTCGTTGATGGCTGCACGCAAAGCGTCTGTTTGAAGCTCAGCCTTGATGCTTTCTAACGTAGGAATTTCGAACGATTGAAACTGTTCGTGCAATTTGGCAATACTGGCATTCTGGATGGTGCTCGTTTGGTCCTGCAAGTGTCGCTTCAGCTGTTCCACATCGTAGGTCTGCGCTTTCTGCAGCTTCAAAAATTCGTTCTGCAGCTTGCCTATGCTCAGCGCCAAGTTGTCGAAGTTGTCTATTGACGCGAGGTCGGTGTACTTTTGCATCAGCGATTTAAGCTTGGCGTCAATTTTGAGTACGGGGTCCAGGCACTGAGACTGCAGGCTGGAGTTCAGCGTGGACTGCAGGGCCTGCAGGTCGCTTCGCAACTTCTTGACCCTGACGTCGAGCATGAGAAGCTCGTCACCGTGGTCGGCGCGTTTCGTGTGGCCAAAAATATCGTTAGGCATTGTTGCTATGGTTATTTATTATAGGGTAGGTGATTCCCATCTCCACAAAAAGAGGGATGAGTTTGTCGTAGTCGCCCAAGAGCTCCACGTACAGGCGATCGCCAGCAGACACATCGTACGTAGTGGTACTGTCCATCCTATCATGCTTGATGCGATAGATGTTCTTGCAAGAGGAAACCTTGACCTCCCCTTGGTTCTCAAGGTTCATGTTGAACTGCAGTTTGCCGGAGATGAGGAACCGGTAATAGTTCAAGTTGTTGTTGAATACATAGAAAGTTTTGCCCACATCCTCGTCGTACTGGGTTAAAATGCTATTCAAGTGTATAATTAACAGACCGTTAAGTTTATATAGCATGGAAGGCAGGAGTTCGTTGAAGCTCGTAGTCTGGACGGGCACTTCCATAGCTTGCTTCCTGAAGCCAAACAGATTCATAGACATGGTTATTTTATATGCTTGTGTTGATAGATATATTGCCAGCCGTAAGGTTTTTTTTTAAGAGCATTGTATGCATTTCTTACTACTATCTAAATGATAGTGCCCCCAAGGCAACGTGTGGATCCCACAAGACAAAATACATCTTTTATCATCATGTGGATATAATACTACTTTCCTAACTTTGTTTGTTGTAATCACATGGTCTACACTTTGGATTCCTTTTTCCAATCGTAGCTGCTTCTTCAATTCCTTCACGCAATCAATATAGTCTTGAAATGAAAGTTTGTTTTGTACAGTATTTTTACCAACACCTTTAGCTTAAATCGTGATGCTGCTCTCAGTTCTAAATGTATACATTTTGGAACGCAAACCGGCAAACTAAAGAATGATGTCACCGTTACACTCGTCTTTTAATTTACCTAGAACCTTTTTTGTTACTAGATGGAATTCCAAATCTGTTCGGTTGAGGGTAGGAAGAAGTATCATAATAATCAAGCAAGGACGGATTTTTTACATCTTCATATAGATTGGATGTTTTAATGCTATAAATAAAACTGTGGATGTCCATATAAATTAATGAAATGCTTTCGTTGTAGAAAGGATGCATAACATTGTAGTAAAATGGAAACATGTGAAGTTTCGATAAATCTAAAACTGTTGCTCCCACATAAATTGGTTTTCGGAATTTTATCACTTTTATATTTAGATTGAAATGTGACAGATTCTCTTTGTAAATTTTTCGTGATTTAAATCTGGGATCAGCCATTCACGTACTGCATTTATTTTCATCTGAAACCAATCTCACGTCCACGTGATTTCTCACGTTCTCCATTGTCTTGCCATATACAGCATTGTTCATCAATTTGAAAAAATCTTTGTCTAAATCGGAAGTGGCAACTGTTCTATTTTGTGTGTTTGTTTCAATGTATGGTTTGCGCCACTCGGAATGTTTAAACCTGAGGACTCTTCTAATATCCAATACCTTAACACCCAACGCAATCAAAAACTGTAGACTTTTGTAATGGAAAACATATCTTTCTTTTTTCTCCAAAGTTAATAAAAGCTTGCGTTGATTAGAATTAGGTGGACATTTAAGTTCGGGTGCCGGTGGTAAATCGGAAAATATATCATGCAAATTGTCTGGAAATTCAATATCCACTTCTGCAAAGAAACCAAATTCAGAATCGTCAAAATCAATAATATTTATGGAAGTTGTTTCTATCCATTCGAAACCTCCATAAGGAAGTTTCCGTACCATAGCATATCCATAGAGATTATTAACGTCGATGTAAAAAACGTAATTCGATGCTTTATTCGCATCATATTTTTCTTCCATGTGCATGTTGTTGGCTTCTGCATGTCTCTGTACACATTGTACCATCCCACCTCGAATCCCTCTCAGTAGGGAGAAAAGAGAGTTCTACGCCAGGGAGTGGTGCTTTTTTTGCAACCTTAACGGAAAATATCGTAAGGCAAACGCGAAAGTGGTGCGCTCGTGTACATTTCTTAGTCTAACTTAACCTAAAGCAAGGAGCTAGAGTAGTTGTATTCAACCCGGTTGACAAACATCAAGTGAGCCGCAGTGTTGCCAGCCCTCCCCAAGAAAATTTCACCATGTGATCTTTTACAGGCGAAGCTAACCTACAAATAGGAGTTGGCAACACTGACTAGTTGCTTCTCAGCGTCTTGGAAAACGTCTTAAGACAAATATCTTAATCTTTAAGAAAGTCGACTTCCGGTATGTCAATTCCGGTCTGTCAAGAAAATGTTCTTAAGACAAAAATCTTAAGACGTTTTTCCAAGATATTGATTTTCTTGGCTCCTAATTGAGCTAGGATGATGATTTTAGGTTTGTTGGATAGGATTCGACGAGAACTATTCGACTGACAAATAAAATCAATTCTACCCCCACCCCCTCTATTTTTTTCTAGCATACTGATCTATTGCATGCTTACCAAACCTCTTGGGAGGCAGGGGGCTCTTGTAACGCCACGGGTCCTCCACATGTATGTATGTATGTAATGCGATTTGTGGGGGAAGGGGGGGAAGAGGGGGCCAAATTTTAACCTTACAGCTACAAATGTTTCTATAAAATAACACTGCCTATGAACCTGTTTGGCTTCAGGAAGCAAGCTATGGAAGTGCCCGTCCAGCCTACGTCATCGAGCTTCAACGAACTCCTGCCTTCCATGCTATCTAAACTTAACGGACTGTTAATTATACACTTGAATAGCATTTTAACCCAGTATGACGAGGATGTGGGCAAAACTTTCTATGTATTCAAAAACAACTTAAATTATTACGAGTTCCCCATCTCCGGCAAACTTAAGTTCGACATGAATCCCGAGAACCAAGGGGAGGCCAAGGCAAGAACCTCTATCGCATCAAGCATGATAGGATGGATGCGACTACCACGTACGATGTGTCTGCTGGCGATCGCCTGTACGTGGAGCTCTTGGACGACTACGATAAACACATCCCTCTTTTCATAGAAATGAAAATCACCTACCCTATAATAAATAAACATAGCAATAATGCCTAACGATATTTTTGGTCACACGAAACGCGACGACCACGGTGACGAGCTGCTCATGCTCGACGTCAGGGTCAAGAAGTTGCGAAGCGACCTGCAGGCCCTGCAGTCCACGCTCAACTCCAGCCTCCAGTCAGAGATAGCCAGCCTGCAGTCTCAGTGCCTGGAGCCCGTACTCAAAATTGACGCCGAGCTTAAATCGCTGCTGCAAAAGTACACCAACCTCGCGTAAATAGACAACTTCGACAACTTGGCACTGAGCGTAGGCAAGCTCCAAAGCGAACTTGTGAAGCTGCAGCAGGCGCAAACGTCTGACGTGGAACAGAAGAAGCGATACTTGCAGGACCAAACGAGCACCATCCAGATTGAACTGCAAAACATTATCCAGAGCATCAAAACTCAAGATGACTACGATCGCGTGAATGCCAGTATTGCCAAATTGCACGAACAGTTTCAATCGTTCGAAATTCCTACGTTGGAAAGCATGAAGGCTGAGCTTCAAACGGACGCTTTGCATGCAGCCATCAACGAAGCAAAACTAAACTCCAAACGCTAGAGGACTTCATCGACAATCTACCTTCGTCCAGAGAGCTGAACGCCATTGGCCGTAATTTGTCCAACATAAAACTCCAACTTGAGACGTACGAGGATTTCGGGAAGCTGCAAGGCACCATAGCCCATATTGAGGATGCTCTCGCCGTCATCAAAAATGATCTGGCAAATGTAGACGAAGCACTGGAATCCAAACTGCCTGGTATCAGGGATACTCTGGCCAGCATCCAACAGTAGATCACCAAGTTGGAAAATCTAAACACCGAATCAGAGTTGTCGCATTTTCATCACTTGATCGACGACATACAGACTAAGTTGGAAACTTTGCAACAATCCACCCCACCCAGGACGACATAACACAATTACAAGAAGGCATACGCGCTTCTGCTGCTTCCTCAGAGTTGGACGCGATGAAAAAAGCTTTGGAGTCGCTCCAAAACACGGTGGCCACCCTGCCTACCTCGCAGGAACTGAAAAGCGTGAAGAGGGCTCTCAACCGAATACTCGAATCCGACGACATCAAAATCATCCAAACCGAAATTGAATTGCTTTGAGAGTCTGTTGCAACCTTACCCACCAACCAGAACATAAGCGAGCTACATGGCTTGTTTACGGAAATTAGAACCCAGGTCCACGACCTCGCAACCCAGAGCTCCAAGTTGACACTCGTGGAAAGTCTACAGCAGATTATCGCCAATGTGAAAGAGCAAATTGGCAGCATCGAGGCGAGCCAGGAATCGGCCATAACCAGTTTTAGTACCCAACTGCATGAGTTAAACGAAAAATTCAAGTAGCTAATTGTCGATGTGAAGATCAAGCCTGATTACGACACTGTTGTCCGTGCTATCGAGGAACATATGGAATTGGTCAACTGTAGATTGGAGGATGTGGAGAGCGAGGTTCGAACCAATGTAAACACCCTGAACGCCAGCATCGACAATCTCAAGTCCACTGTTGTCATCGAACTGTACAGCATTCCAAACAGGGAATTTTCCTCGCTCTTCCATCCGGGTGCCAAACTCTACATGCTAACCCCTGCAAAAGCCTATCACCAGTTTTTCATCGCTGGCACACTTCAGTTCGTCAAGGTTTCATACTGGTATTTGCCTCACGCAACCCACTACCCAACCATGACCTTGACGAACATCGGTGACGAGCCTAAAATAAGAGGAGTGGAGTTGGTCGATTTCACCTACCCCGAAACTCGCGAGACTGTCTATGCCGAAGACGCCACTCAAATTATCGACATAGAAATAGGTGACAAGTTGTACATAGAATACCCGACATTGTCTGCGGCCAGAAATCCCATCCAAGCTATATTCTTATTTTCACACAATGTCTAGGCAGGCTATTGTGAACGAGCTGCACAAACCTGCACGCCGCAACTACAAACGACTGGCGGTAGTGACCAAAGGCATAGACGACCTGTGGGAAGCTGACCTTGTGGAAATGAGCAGTGGCAACTTAAAAAAATTACATAAAATCAACAAGGGATACAAGTATCTTCTCACTGTTATAGACACATTTTAAAAATTTGCGTGGGCTTTACCCCTCAAGGCAAGAACAGGAACCTGTGTAGTGGAAGCATTCAAAACTATTTTCGATGAAAGTGGCAGGCGACCTCAATTTCTTCAAAAGGATAACGGAAAAGAATTCTACATCTCTGTCTTTCGACAATTTATTCAAAAACAAAATATTCAACATTACTCCACCTTTAGTCACATCAAAGCCAGCATAGTGGAACGTTTCAACCGAACACTCAAAACACGGATGTGTAAACAGTTCACGCTTCAGGGGAATTACAAGTGGCTCGACATGCTTCCGGAACTCGTTAACAGCTATAATCACAGTTTGCATCGCACGATAAACATGAAACCAGCTGACGTCAACAAATCTGACGAGCGACGTTTCATTTCTACGGTTTATTGTCCAAAGTATAAATTTACAAGCAAGAAACCGAAATACAAAATTGGAGATCAGGTGAGAATCAGTAAAGTTAAGCGTGCGTTCGAAAAAGGCTTCACTAAAAATTGGAGTAAGGAACTTTTCACCGTAGTTCGAGTCTTACCCGGAAACCGTCACACGTATATAATAAAAGATAATCGCGACGAAATTCTGAAAGGAAGATTTTACGAAGAGGAACTTTCTAAAACAAAATACCCCGACACGTATCTTATTGAAAAATTATTACGTAGAAAAGGTGACAAACTGTAGGTGAAATGGCTGGGACTCGAGTAAAAAAGTTGGATAGACGCAAACGAGGTGATTGTGTAACGGGTGCTTGGGACGTGGTACGGCGACTGCCAGATTTTCAGTCGGAACGTCAGGATAGGAAAAATGGCGAGCTTCTACCCGACAACATTCGCTGCCTTATTGTTGAACCTTCTGGATGTGGAAAAACAACGTTGCTTATTGATAATTTTCTTCTTGCACGCAACTGGTTAAACTGGAAGAACAGTCACCTGTATGTTTTCTCCAAACGTTTGGAGCAATCGAAGTATCGCCAGCTGTCGAAACTGTACGAGTGACTAGGCATAGCTATATTTGCTTCTGAAGTGATACCACTAGACTGCTGTCTCGAAAATTCGGTGGTGGTTTTTGACGATGTGATCCTGGAGAACCAGAACGAAATTCGCAATTTTTTTACTCAGGGTCGGCACAGAGGCATGGACTGATTCTACCTTGCTCAGACGTTTTCCAAATTCCCCAAGCAGTTACTCCGAGACAATGCTAATTTCATTTGTCTGTTTTGTGAAGCCTACACCAATTTAAAACACACTTACGATGATTATGTAGGTGGGGACATAAACTACAATGAGTTTTCCAAATTTTGCTCTTCATGCTGGAACCAAGATGATTTCGGATTTGTCACAATAGACATGACGAGGAAACCCAATAACGGAAAATACAGAAACAAAATTAATAAATTTCTGAACGTTGCAACGTTGCAAGAAATGTCTTGATCTATCATAAATAACTACATACAAAAAAATGAAACGAAAACTTGCAGATGACAACCTGAAGCTGCGTAGCTACCTGGCAAAACGGTTTAAGTGTTGGAAATCCGAAAATCGCTTAATTTACAAAGAGAAAAAGCGTCAGGACCAACCTATCATCGATGCCATCAGTGGACTTGGTAAAGAAATCAAAGAGTTAATCAACGAGCTTGTGCCACTCACCGCTCAAAATTATACCATACCCACACCGATATCCAGCATTCACACTACTCCGTTCGAACTTTCTTCGGCTCCGAGACGTCAGGCCCTAGGCAGTACCTCTTCGGACAAGCTAGTCGAGCTGGGTCCGTTGGCGAGGGATTACCTAAGCACCGGGAAATTCGAAAAGGACGAGGTATTCGGATTGTACCCGACCATGGAACATAACGAGAGTGTGGTTTGGAAGATTGGAAAGTCAAAAGTCACGTTCGGGGGCGACGACGTGAAAATCAATTTGGGCGAGAAGAACAGCTGGACTAGGTATCCCGGCACCGTGGGACTGTGGGAACTTATCACTAAGAAGCAACCTAAAGATTATACAAACGACGATTACCAAAGTTACACAGAAATTTTCATCATGACCGCCCTGTACCGAAACAACAACGGAACACAGAATCGCGTGAAATCTAGCAGTGGAGAAAAGTACAGGAACCTCATCTAGCCAATATGGACCCAGCTCAAGACTGGCAGCGGTGTCAAACTCTACAACACCTTGCCCAAGGAGTTTGTTTGGGTAGACGACGTAAGGAAGCTTGTAGATCGATTGCTGGTTATCGCAGGCGAAGAAAATGCAGGCAATCGCAACTTCCACAACGAGAAGGTGGGCATCATGGACATGGTTAGCACCAAACTTAGCAACTTTATTGTCAACGACAGCAAAGGCATAGGGTACCTCATCAAAATCATCAACACCCTGCCTCCCAAATTCTGGAATGTGGCCGAGGATCGAAGTCTCGTGAACGATATTATCAATAAGCTACCCTTCGATATGCACCTGCCAGGTTACCAGTACTGCGGTCCGGGTACCAAACTCAAACAGCGACTGGAAAAAGGAGACAAGGGTGTGAATCAACTGGACGCTGCATGCAAGGATCACGACATTGCCTACAATACTCACACAGATCTCGAGGCACGTCATGATGCCGACAGGAAGTTGGAGAATGCAGCTTTCGGGAGACTCGTCAGCAGACATGCCTCGCTAGGTGAACTGGTTGCCGCATTGGGTACGACCATCGCCATGAACACAAAACGAAAATTGGGGTGGGGATTGTAACTAAATAACCCTTGTTAAGGAAATCAACTTGTATAACCAACTTATTAAGAGGCAAAGCCTTACCTTTTCACGATATATATAAATAACATACTATCACCATGAAGCCCAAAGGTGTTGTTTACCAAATAACCTACGCAAACCTCAAGTCTCTCGGAGCTCTTGATGGATTGGTCACCAAAAAGCAGCGCGAGAAGAAACATTCCTGCTTGGCAAAAGGTCATGGAATGAAATTGCTGCTTAGCATTCTTCAGTTGAGGTGGTTACAAGATTCGCGAAAGCAGCAGAAGACTGGAGGTTTCATATTCAGCATCCCGGCTATCTTGGCAGCATTGGGCGCTGTAGGCAGCTTGGCAGGAGGGAGAGCCGCCATTGCAAAGACCGTCATCGATGCAAAAAAGAACAAGGCCGAGCTGGAAGAGCAGAAACGCCACAACCTGGCTATGGAGAAGAAGGGGAAAGGTGTCACCAAAAAGCGAAAAAACAACCCCGAAGCTTTGAAAAAGTTTAAAAAAAAAAGAAGAGCCCGTGTCCAACTACGATATTGAATCTTTGATCGAATTGTTGGGGGTCAAACACTTCAGGGGCGTTTTTATGTCTGATTCTCTACCTTCTGTTGTGAAGAAAAAAGAGTGTGGTGTGGTTAACCTGGACAGTTACGAAAATCCAGGTACACATTGGATATGCTACCTCAAAGCCAACAACAACAACAAAGCATTTGTTTTCGATTCATTCGGAGGCACGCCACCTGCTGGGTTGGTAAAGTATCTCAGTGTTGCCAACCTCTACTACAATGACGAACCAATTAAGGGTTTCAGCGATGTGAAATGTGACCATCTATGCGTTTCCATGCTTGTCTTCCTCTCGCAATTAAATAACCTAACAATCGAGGATTTCCAGAAAACATTGTGGCACCTAAAGCACTATGCGAGTATTCCATCTCACAAGCGAGACTTCGCTTCTGAAACACGTATTCCATTACGATATCATCTATCCTAAATCAATTTCCCTTCGTGCATTTTACGTGATACCTAATGTGACGGTACACAACAATACCATCAAAATTGGCAGCGAAAAAATCAGCATCACCCCTGGCCAGTACAAACTGTCTACCTTGCGGGCTCAATTACCAAGAAGTGTATTGCTGTCGCAAAATTCTGTAACTCACAGGGTGGAACTGGTGTCTGCCACGGAAACCGTAGACCTGGGTACCATCGGAGAGCTTTTGGCATTCGAGAACAACACAAAGCTCGAACCTGGCATCAAGCACATTGGTGCTAACATTCCTAAATTTCTAGCCATCCAGACTCTGAATATACATTGCAATGTGGCAGAAGGTATGACCACCAAATCCTCGGGTGGTATCCCAGGGAGTCACAAGCAGACAAGTATTATCGCTACGTTCAAACCAAACTCTGAGTTCATGGAGCCAATTATCTACACACCCTCCCCACCGATATACTTTCCTGTATCTCGTAATCACATAGACAACATAGAATTGGCAATTACCAACGAGAAGGGAGAGGTCGTTGATTTTGCAGGAGCCACGACCACTGCTGTCGTGGAGATTAACATATAATAAATAACCATCATGGAGCAAATCGAAAGTTACGTGTTGCAGTCCTTCCCTCCCAATCGTCGCACGTTTGCCAACCTTAACGAAGCGAATCGAGAGATAGAATACGACGTGGACGTCGGGGATGGATTCATTCACCCTCACAGAGCTGATTTGTATATCAAGTTTGATGTTGTGAAGAGAGACAACGGCGAAGCATTCCTTGCCAATGCAAATTTAAGATTTGCAGATAATTTTGTGCCGTACCTATTCTCGCAGGTGGAAGTTAGAAAGCATGGCACCGTCATCGATAGGGTTGACTACCCCGGGATTACCTCTATAGCTGTGGGAACACTGAAACTCTCCAAGACCGATGCAGTATACTACCAAGCAGGAGGATTCGAAGCAGGTACAAAAATCAAAACTCAAAGTCACACAGTACTGTTTCCCATGCGTCTGCTTCCTGGCTTCTTCTCCGACTACACAGAGATTATGTGGAAGGGTGGTTTGCGCGTCACGTTTCGCAGAAGCGCCAACGACAACAATGCGCTGATGCGTTACACCACCTTGAGTGCAGACGGTTCAGCACTTCCCAACACACTACCTTATCCTGCCAAGTGCATCATCCAGTCCACGGAGCTGCGCATGCCCGTAGTGGAATACGAAACTAACCACGCTCTCAAGTACAAAGCAGACAATTTGAAGAATACCCAAGTACCCATCCAATTTTACGGTTACCAGTGCGTGCAGAAACCTGCTTCCGCGAACCATTTTGAATTTGACGTGACCACACAGTTTAACAGCATCCAGTACGACATGCCAGAGATTGTGGTCGTGGTCTTCCAGACGGGGGAGGACAACAATCAAGAAAAAGATTCGAGTCAGTTCGACAATTGCAAGATCAAGAACATCTACCTCAAAAATGGCAGGAACGAGATATTCCCGCGTGAGAACTACAACCTGAACATTGCAAACGACGACTACCTGAAACTGTACGAGGCATACACAGCTTACAAGAGGGTGACCTCCGGCAATGTGGACGTGTACTACAACCCCAATGAGTTCATAGCTCGCAGACCCATGTTCGTCATTAACACATCGAAGAGAAAGCAGGTGGTTGTTAACGATCGCACAACATCAAGATTGTCTGTGAGTTCCACGATGCCTTGCCCACCAACACCCTGTGCAGCGTCATCCTTATTGCAGAGAAAACTTTTTTGTATGATGTCAGGAACGAGCGAGTGACCGAACAGTTTTAAATATCCATAGGAAATAACAAGAAATAAAAAAGCCATGCTTGAGCGGGCAAAGGAACTTCCCCTTTGGCCCTGCACATGCCCCAAATTTTCGTCCCGTAGGACACGGCGAGAGTTAAAAAAATATACATACTATATATTTACAGACATTGTTAATTTTTTGTATTATTTTGTGTAGGTCAACAAAAAATTCTGTTGATTGAATATCTCGTATGTATTACAAAAAAAACTGTGAAGTTAATATTTTGAAAAAATATCCCACCTCCACCCCCTCGTTTTGCATTCGAGGGCAAAAAAAAACACTAGTAAATCAAATTTCTTTTTTTTTTATTTTGGGCACGCAGAGCAAATTTTACCTGTTTTCAGGCGCTAGTGACCCCACGGCAGGGTATGAATCTCACATTCGAGAACACATCTCTTGTCGTCTCGTGCATCCAGAGCAATTTTCCTGACGGTGTTGGTTGTAAGTATATGTTTAACACCCTGGATGCGGTACTCTTTTCGCAGAATCGGCTTTTTGGTTTCGAGGCACTCGACGTAGTCTTCAAACTTGAGTTTTCTCTGAACCACCTGCTTGCCTACGCCTTTAGCTTTTTTGGTCACAGAACTCTCAGCTTGAATTGCATATGCTTTGGCACGAAGACCAGCAAACTCTAATATAATATCCCCATCTTTTTCGTCCTTTAGTTTACCAGGTACTTTTTTTTGTTTCGAGCCAGGATTCCATATCGATTTGGTTGGGGATAGCTCGACGTGTCGAACAAGTTAACGAGAGCTGGAATCGTGGTGATATCTTTATATGCGTTAGCAGTGTGGGCGTGATATACCAGGCTGTCCGTATCTGTGTAGAGAAGATTGATGTTGTTGGCATAGTGCAAGCGTAGTATATCATAATATATCTCGAACATTTGCAGCTTGCTTAACTCTAACACTGTGGCACCAACATAGACTGGTTTGTTGAGCTTTAGCTCACCACGATTCATGTGTACCAAAGCAAGCTGTTCGTAGTAGATTGTTCGAGATTTAAACAGTAGGCTTGCAATAAGTTTGCGACAACGGTCGACGCTAGTAAGCACGATTTCGCGTGTTTTCTATTGTTTTGCCAAATATTATATTATTCATGTCCTTAAAAAATTTGCGATCAAGTTCCGAGGTAGCAGCAGTACGATGTTTAGTATTGAGGTCGATGTATGGCTTCAACCAATTTGAATGGTTGAAAGTGAGGACTCGGTTAATTTGCTGTAATCGTGACCCCTCGTTGCATCAACCACCGAAGATTTCGGTAGTGCAACCCGTAACCCTTTTTGGGTTCGAAATCCATAATAAGTTTTTTCTGCTTCGACGCAGGTGGACACTTGAATTCCGATGCTGGTGGGAGGTCGCAGAACACATCCTGCAGCTTCTCGGAAAACTCGAGGTCCACCTCGACAAAGAAGCCTCGTTCCGAGTCGTCGAAACCTTCTACGTCGAATTTGGAAGGATCAGTCCACTCAAATCCTCCAAATGGAAGTTTTTGCACCATGGAGTGCCCGTAAAGATTATTAGCATCCGTGTACATGATGTAGCTGGATGGTTGAGAAGGGTCGTACCCGGTCAACATGTGTTGGTTGTTGGACCATGCCACCCCGAACAAGCTTTTCCACAAAAAGCATCATGTCCACATTGGAAATAAGCTCGAGCTTGACTTTTGTTAGAAAAAGCATGGCCGACCATGCCAGCCCGGGGAGACCGTAGAAGTATGCAGGGTCCAGCTTGTAGATTTGCATTGCATTTGCGCGAAACGCTTGAAAGACGTCTGCGAGGAGTGTTACATCGAGTTTTAAGTAGGCATCGTGGTATTCTCCAAAATTTCGACAACCTAGCTTGAGCCACATGGACTGAGCATGCTGATATTCTTCATCGCTGATGCCCGAACCTCGCAGCCGGCTGTGAAACTTAGCCTGGGGAGGCAACGACTCCTCCTCGAACTTGGAAGGGTCGCTGACATACTCGTAGGGGTAGACCTCCTTACACCTGAAGAGACTAGCATCGAAGTTCGGGAAATTGGCTGAGGTAATAATTAGTTGATTGTTGTTGAGCATCCCAGCAAGAGCATCGAGGCCTGCCTGGAGAAACCTCAGAGAATCGAGAAACCGAAGTTCTATGCCTTGCACCCATTTAGAGATGGCAATGTAGTGCTCCTCATTTTGTGCTACAATATTAATGCGCGCATCGTCAGTAGTATGAAAATAGCGGAGCTGACTCGCCCGGGCGACTCGTAGCCTTTTACGCTGTATATTTTAAGGTACCTTCACGGGAAATCACCTATAGGGTAGTACCTTCACGGTTAACCCCCGAAAACATCTATAGGGTAGTACCTTCACGGTTAACCCATTACCTTCACGGGAAAACACCTATAGAGCACTACCTTCACGGTAATTTTGGGCGAACCGTAGCCTTTTACGCTGTATATTTTAAGCTTCACGGGAAAGCACCTATAGAGCAGTACCTTCACAGTTAACCCAGTACCTTCACGGGAAAGCACCTATATGGCAGTACCTTCACGGTTAACCCAGTACCTTCACGGGAAAGCGCCTATATGGCAGTACCTTCACGGTTAACGCAGTACCTTCACGGGAAAGCACCTATAGGATAGTAGCGAACCGTAGCCTTTTACGCTGTATATTTTAAGCTTCACGGCAAAGCACCTATAGGGTAGTAGCGAATCGTAGCCTTTTACGCTGTATATTTTAAAGTACCTTCACGGCAAAGCACCTATAGAGCAGTACCTTCACGGTTAACACAGTACCTTCACCGGAAAGCACCTATAGGGTAGTAGCGAACCGTAGCCTTTTACGCTGTATATTTTAAGGTACCTTCACGGCAAAGCACCTATAGAGCAGTACCTTCACGGCAAAGCGCCTATAGAGCAGTACCTTCACGGCAAAGCACCTATAGAGCAGTACCTTCACGGGAAAGCACCTATAGAGCAGTACCTTCACGGCAAAGCATCTATAGAGCAGTACCTTCACGGTTAAACCAGTACCTTCACGGGAAAGCATCTATAGAGCAATACCTTCACGGGAAAGCACCTATAGGGTAGTAGCTTCACGGTTAACACAGTACCTTCACGGCAAAGCGCCTATAGAGCAATACCTTCACGGGAAAGCGCCTATAGAGCAGTACCTTCACGGTTAACCCAGTACCTTCACGGGAAAGCATCTATAGAGCAGTACCTTCACGGGAAAGCACCTATAGGGTAGTAGTTTCACTGTTAACCCAGTACCTTCGCGGGAAAGCACCTATAGGGCAGTAGTGAACCGTAGCCTTTTACGCTGTATATTACAAGAGTTCACGGTGTATGTTAACCTCACTGTCAGCGTTGGCAGCTCTGCCATCAACATTTCACCACAATATTTTTACGAGTTAAACTAACCTAGTGAGTTGGCAACTCTGCGTAGCCGTTTATTACAAGAGTTCACGGTGTATGTTAACCTCACTGTCAGCGTTGGCAGCTCTGCCATCAACATTTCACCACAATATTTTACGAGTTAAACTAACCTAGTGAGTTGGCAACATTTATTCTATCATGCATTGTTTGAGCCGCAAGCTAAATTTAGCTAACAAATCAAAACGAGTGCTCTTCAGGGGATGAAGTATGCTTTCGAAAACAAAGAAACAATACAAATTCCAGCATTTCCTCTACTGATGAACCTCTTTTCGCCGTTCGGGCGGCTCTGTTCTCGGTTAATTACTCAAGGGAAAAAAGGGCTTCGAAAGAAAATCTTTACCAGTAAAAATATCTGTATAGGAGTCGTCGCTAATGCTACTTACGCGATTCTTTTCCTCTAATTGTGTGAGCAAGACGGAACGATGTATGTAGGTCAACTCCTAGACGGATCGATATCGTTTCCTACCACGCCATACATCGCCTCGACTTTTTGCAGTGCTTAGCGAGAAGGTGACCGAGTGACTATATTAACAGCATTCCTGCCGTGAATTGTTAGTGACATTTTTGCTGTATTAACTCTAGTGACTGAGATCTATATGTGATTGTGGTGCACGTTGTGTTCAATTTCATGAAAACTTTCGCAAGAAGGAGAAAGAACAGCTTTACTTCAACAGAGGTAAGTACAGCAATTATGTTTTTATAGTGGAACCACAAGGAAAGAAACCTGCACAGAGCCCATCGCGCTGGCGGGTGGGGGAAAAGACAGGAGGAAGGAGCCTTCAGAGCGGCCAACGTCAGTGTTGCCAGACCTATTGATTTCTCGGTAGGATTCCACAATAAACTATTGCTATGGTACCTCCGACGGCCTGCTCAAAAACAAGTTTCCTGGTCACCTTACTTGAACATGGAGGGGAGAGTGGAACTCCACTCAGCCATGAAAAGTGCTATTTGAACTGTGAAATTATGCCAAACGATGTGCTAGGACATCATTATTATTTTATTACTATTACTACATTACCATGGGCATTCACATATACTTTCAATTCAGCTGCAATAATGTGTGTTAATTATTGCATGAATATGATACATTGAAATTTAAGCAATGTTTTTTGAGGGGACAACACTATTATTGGAGAAAATTTGCCTTCTTTTGGCCCCCCCTGGAAAAAATACCTTCCTTGCCCCCTGCGTGGAAAAAATCCTGCGGACATCCATGTACATTACTATTTTTAGATGGTTGTATTTTATCCCACCCGAAAATTGAGTTGATTTCAGTTACAGTAATTTACATCCATTATTATAATAGGGATGTGGAAACGTGATAATTTCAAACTCAAGTGGTGTTTTCTGAGAGGGCAACATTATACGGGGTAATATGCCTCGTTTACCCGCCTGATAAAAATACATTGTTTCCCCCTCTCTGGAAAAAATCTGCAGACATCCTCTTGCCCCCCAGTGCACACGCCTATGTCGCCCCCCCGAGAAGGTCGTTCATCCGCTACTATTAGATTATCGGATTTTGTAGCAGATCTTCTGGTTTCCCAAGAAACAATCTCCGATTTTTTTCAAGTCTAACCTGGCAATACTGCCCCGAGCACCGATAACGGCAGGGAAGATGTGCGAACGCTTTTGAGGGAAGGTTTTTTTCCTTGTGGTCGAGCTATACTTGCTTTATTAACCCGAGTTAACTTGGAATTTACTTTTACATTGCATATTATAAACTCGAATTATCTCGTGATCACACAATATCAGTGTATTTTTGTGCTAATCAGGAAAGTCTCGTTTGAGCTTTAATAAGTTTACATAACAAAATTTTACTTGCTTCTACTGGACGTCATGTGAGAAAAGGAACACGATGACGATGGGATTTTGTGCTGGAGAGAGCGTGGGGTTCTCTACATACAGTTTATCGTCGACTTGAATGTCAATGATTTGCGAAGCATCCTCTGCATATGCAGTCTCTCCACTTTCGGGATGTGTGAAATCAACCAGCTCTACATTACGGACTTTAGCTTCGTCCCCTATATTCGTCACAGTCATAGTCGGATAGTGAAGGGCTCGCAGTAGCGACCAGTAAGTTACCTTGACAAACTGAAGTTTTCCCCTGAGGTAAAATTGATGGTATGCTTTGACAGGAGTGAGCATGTAGAGTTTGCTTCGTTGATTGAAATGGGACGGAAATTCTCGATTTGGGATGCTGAATATCTCTAGGACGACTGTCGATTTTAAGTTGTCGAGGCTAACGTTCAGGCTGCCGACGTTGGCTCGCAGTTCCTCCTGCACGTCGTCCAGTTTGTTCTGTACGGGCTCCAGGTGTTCGCTGAAGAAGTTGACGATGCTGTCGTAAGATGGTTTGATCTTGATTTCCACGCGAAGTTGCTTGAAGTGTTCGTTCAGTTCGCGAAGCTTGTCGGCAAAATCAGCCAAAGCAGACTCTTGACCGGTCTCCACATCGTCCATTCGAAGTTTCACGTTTGCGATGATCTGCTGCAAGCTTTCGACGAGCCTCAGTTTGGAGTTTTGTGTCGCGAGGTCGTGAACCTGATTTCTGATTTCTGCGAACAGAGTGTGCAGCTCGTTGACGTTCTGGTTGGTGGGCATCGTGGCGATGGTGTCTCGAATTTGCATGATGTCAATCTGAATGTTTTTCACGTCCTCGGATTTGAGCAAACGATTCACTGCCCTCTTCACGGCTTTCAGTTCCTGCGATGTTGGTAAGTTGGCGACTGTATTCTGCAGCACTGTCAAAGCTTTTCTCACGGCGTCCAGCTCACTGGCGTCGGCTACCGTACCCAGCGCATCCCGGAGTCGCGTCATGTCGTCCTGTGTAGGGGTTGATTGCTGCAGTGTTTCCAACATGCTCTGTATGTCGTCAATCAGGTGATGGAAGTGTGAAAGTTCGGTTTCGGTGTTAAGGCTTTCCAGCTTGGCAATTTGCTGTTGAACGGTGGTCAGGGTTTCCGTTATGCCTGGCAATTTCGATTCCAAAACTTCCTGCACGGTCGATAGATCAGTTCTCATGGTCGACAAAGTGTCCTCGATGTGGCTTACGGTGCCTTGGATTTTACCGAAATCCTCGTACGTCTCGAGTTGCAGTTTGATATTGGCCACAGACTTTCCTATAATTTTCAGTTCCTCGGACGAAGGAAAGTTGGCAATGGCTTCTTCGACGGTTTGAAGTTTCTCCCTGATGTTTTTCACCGAGTTTTCAAGTTCTGCGAAGGATATCAGAGACGGGATCTCATCCCGAAAACTACCGAGTTCGTTTCGTAGATCGGCCACTGCTCGATTGATCAGAAGTATGTCTTCGGGTGCAGGGTTGGTTTCAAGTTGGATCTTAATGTTAGAAATAACATTTTGAAGTTCGTTCAAGCTAGCTTGGATGTTTGTTTCCTGTTCCTCAAACTTAGTTTTTAGTTGAATAATGTCTCTGGATTTTTGTAGGTTAGATAATTCCTCTCGCAGGTTGTTCACTGTTTCCTGAATGCGCTCAAATTTTCCAAAGATGCTAAATCAGCATACTTGGCGAACAGGGATTTGAATTCCGCTTCGATCTTCAGGATCGGATCCACTAATGTTTTCTGCAGACTTGTGATCTCATCTTGTAGGCTCGAGGACAGAGTGTTCTGGAGAGTCAGCAGGTCGCTGCGAAGTTTCTTCACTCGTTGGTCGAGTTTCAGAATTTCAGTGTTGTCGGGTGGCTCGGTATCCGTGTCGCCTCTGGAGTGACCGAAGATATTGTTCGGCATCTTGATGCGTCTTACTGTTTACTTACAGATTTGAATCAAATCAATGGCCCCAATGTGTATATAATAGCCTATTGCATATCCCTGAAAGTTGGCTTTCTCTGTTGCAGAAAAATGTCGCAGCCACAAGACACATCCACTGCAGTTCCGAAGACGAAAGAACCTCAAGTTTCCTGCCCCTTCTGTAATATCCCGCAAACCAAGTCCCATCTAAGTCGGCATAAACAAAGAGGTATTCAACGGCCTGGTTCGTCGAAAGAACCCACCAGCATCACCAAACCTTCCCCAACATCCAGGAAAGTGATTACAACAGAAAATTTGATCGTCAATCAGAAGAGTGGGGTAAAGCGAAAGCAGTCTTCAAACCAGTTGAGCCATGGAAAGAGAACGAAGATCATAGAATCGGCTGAAGCACGCGACCCAGAATGCATTAAGCCGAAGAGAACGGCCTTCAGGAATATGTTGGCAAATTACAGCCTCAGCAGTGCCGAAATTTTCCTGGAGGAGAAGAAAGCCGAAGTGGTTAAGATTTTGGTTTCCACTCTCGACAAGGGCCCCTTCAAATTCAACATGGTTTTGGATTCGTTGTTCCAGAAGCATTCGTCGGAACAAACTCACGTGTTCTCCAGTAGAACAAAGCAACAACTTCTGCTGGAAAGTGAGAGGGAGGTGATAAGCGAACTTTACGACAAGTTAATGAATGAGATCGTCAGGAAGCAGGAAGAGTTTCAAGGTAAAAGATCGGGTTGGAGTGTTTGCAACACTACACACATCATCAACATCAACATAAGCAAATACAAGCCTCTTTCGGGATCGACTTACGTGAAGCTCCCGCAGGTAATCGAAAACAAGAAAGCCGTTCTTAACATTGAAAACAACGACAACCAGTGTTTCAAATGGTGCCTCCTAGCCCATTTGCATCATAAAACAAAAACCTCTGCATGCGTTGGAAGTTACAGCCAGTACGAGAATGAATTGGATGAATATTTCGAAGACGTTCCATTTCCTGTGCAGCTGACAAAAATCGAAAAATTCGAAAAAGCATATCAACAAAAGAACAAGATTCCAATCGGTGTAAATGTGTATGGATATACAATCAGCAACAAAAAAGTAAATATTTTTCCGCTTCGGATCAGCAAAATTGTAGGTGATGAGGTGAATGTAGTGCACATGCTGTTGATAAAAAATGTGAAACAGCACCATTATTGCCTCATCCGTGATCTTTCGAAGCTGGTGAGAAGCGAGATAACAAAATATGACCATAAAATCGAAATCTGTTATCGATGTATGTATATTTTTCAACAACCTAGGTTCAAGAACCGCCAAGGAGAGGCTGCAGGAACACCTAAGAGAATGCCTGCAGCATCAACCATCCAGGTGTGTGTTCCCTGGTGGTTCTCATTTCTTCAGAAAGTACAAGTCACAGCTGGAGGTCCCCGTTGTCATCGTTGCGGACTTCGAGGCATTCTTGAAGCCCATGGCGATCTGCGACCCCGATCCTGCAAAATCATCAACAACTGCCTACCACGAGCACATACCTTGTAGTTTCGCATACTACGTGCACTGGATGGCAGGAGCGGACGAGGATAGCAAGGAACCGATTCTTTACCGAGGACCCGAGGCTGGAAAACGCTTCCTGGAATTCCTAGTCAAGGAAGTGGAGGAATGGGGTGATGTTTTGTTCAGGACTAAACCCATGAATGATCTTACCGAAGACGAAGAATTAAGGTTTGTTTGTGCAACACATTGTCCAAATTGCGAGTCCAAATTTGATGATTGTGTGATAAAAGTGGCACACCACAATCACGTAACGGGTCAGTACATCCGTCCGTTATGCCATAGATGCAATTTGAAGCTTCAAACTGCCAAGTTTGTGCCGGTATTTTTCCACGGGCTCAGCAATTATGATCTTCACCATTTCATCAAAGAGCTGGGCTATGACAAAAAATCCATTCGTGTGATTGCCGAGACCGATGAGAAATACATTACTATCAGCAAGTGGGTGAATATTCCATCGGGATATCATGGTAAGATGAGCAAAATGATCCCCTGCGACGATGAGTGCACGTTGTGCGCTGCTGGCAAGAAGCCAAAATACAGAAGAATTGAACTTAGATTCATCTATTCTTACCGCTTTCTCCAGGCTAGCCTCGAAAAATGCGTCGCCATGTTGGACGTGCCGGAAGTTACCAGAGATCATTTCCCAGATGTGTCCTTGGACGCTATTCGAAGGAAAGGAGTGTACCCATATGAATACGTCGACGGGCCCGAAAAATTCGACGAGACGGATCTTCCGTCGAAAGACGCTTTCAATTCAACCTTGAAGGACTCCGTGTGTTCCGACGAAGACTACGCGCACGCCAAACGTATGTGGAACGAGTTTCGATGCTGCTCGCTGGGTGATTTCCACGATCAATACTTGAAGCTGGACGTGCTTCTCATATTCGACGTGCTCCAAGCGTTTCGTCAAACCGCTATTCGTGATTACAAAGTCGACCCTGCACACTTCGTGAGTCTTCCGGGATTCACCTGGAATGCCATGTTGTATTCCAGTAGCATTCGATTGCAACTTTTCGCGGAAGATCAATGCGACATGCAGCTTTTCATCGAGAAATGTATCAGGGGCGGCATCGTGCAATGTTGTTTAAGACATGCGAAAGCAAACAACAAGTACATGGGAGACGAGTACGATCCCAATCAGGAGTCCAGCTACATAATATACTTGGACGCCAACAACCTGTATGGTTATGCGATGACGCAAAAGCTGCCACAGTCTAATTTCGAGTGGTCGGACATCACCGAAAAAGGACTGAAACATCTGCTTCAAGAGGATAATTTTGAAGGATCGACAGGATACTTCGCAGAGGTAGACTTAGAGTATCCTTCAGAATTGCACCAGCTCCATTCGGATTTTCCTCTGGCGCCTGAGCTAAAATGTCCTCCTTGCTCCAATCAACCAAGACTGCTTCTGACGTTGGAGAGGAAGGATCATTACGTAGTGCACTGCAAACTGCTGAAATCTCCAGCAGGGTCTTGTTTTAACTAAAGTGCACAGAGTTTTGAAATTCACACAGGGCAAATGGCTGGAACCCTACATCAACATGAACACCCAGAAGCGGCAGGTGGCGACATCTGACCTGGATAAGGATATGTATAAACTGATGAACAACGCCATCTACGGAAAAACAATGGAGAATGTAAGGAAATACAAGGATGTCAAGATAGTTTCGGACGAAAAAAAATGCATGAAGTGGGTTGCCAACCCACGCTTCAAGAGCAGGAAAATTTTCAACGAGAACCTGACGTTGCTTCATCTTGACAAATCCTGCATTACGTTCAACAAACCGACGTACGTGGGGGCTGCAATTCTCGAACTGTCGAAACTGCAAATGTACGAGTTCCACTACAACATCATGAAGTCACGATACAAAAATCAAATCCAGATCGCTTACATGGATACGGACAGTTTCGTTTATGTGATGAAGGAAGATCCGTACAGGGGCATGTCAACCGAATTGAAGGAACATTTCGACACTTCGGGCTATCCACAGCCGAACCCCTACAACATTTTGCCAAGAAACAAGAAAGTTCCCGGATTGATGAAGGACGAAATGAACGGTGAGATCATCAGAGAGTTCGTGGGACTCAGGGCTAAATTATATTGTATCAGAACGACCGTTGCCACCATCAAGAAGTCCAAGGGAGTTGGGTAAAGCACTGTTCAGGGGAAATTAAACGTCGAGGATTACATCGAATGCCTGAAAAAGAAACTCCCCATCCTGCGGGAAGAGAGGAGGTTCCAGAGCATAGACCATGATGTGAAGACCGTGAAACTGAACAAAGTGGCGTTGGATGCAGAGGACGACAAGAGAAAAGTTTTGAACTGTGGTATTCACACCGTTCCATGGGGCTATTCACCAATCGGAGAGAAGTCCAAATCATGCAATATCTGTAATTAGGCTATTCCTGTAACGAATCCACTTCGCACGCACATACACGCTTCTGTATTAAATTGTACGCATACACACAAAATACTTTTTTATTTACTTCATTTCCGGCATCCATCTATTTTTTTTTTGCTGAAATAAACAGCAGTCTCATATCAACAAAACCTTTTCTCTCCATTTATTGTTCTTTCCTACACTATCCCAATGTTGGTCTTGGGGTGGCACAGAGAGAAAAGAAGGCAGCAGCTGAAGCAGAATGCAGTTCACGGATAGCAGTAAGAAAATAAACAGATATAATAAAATAGGAGTTCCTCGCAATGCGTCCGAAAGGAGTGGCTTATCAAATCCCTTACTCGGAACTCAAAAAGGTTTCGGGCATCGATTCTATACTCACGAAGAAGGAACGCGAGAAGAAAAACAAATGTTTAAAGAAGGGGCACTGGATGAAGCTCCTTCTCAGCAGGCCACAGCTAAGCAAGTTGCAAAAGTCTAGGTCAAGAAAGCAGGGAGGTTTCATTTTCAGCATTCCCGCGATCCTCGCTGCTCTCGGAGCCGTGGGAAGTCTCGCAGGTGGTAGTGCCGCGATCGCGAAAACCGTGATCGATGCCAAGAAGAACACAAAAGTGCTCGAAGAGCAAAAAAGACACAACCTCGCCGTGGAAAGCAAGATGAACGCTACTGGTTCCGGAGTGAAGAGAAGAAGAACAAAGAAACAAACCACCGCAGCAGCGTTGAAGAAATTCAAATTTAAAAAAAAGTGCCCCTTTTAAACGAAGATATTGAGTCTCTAGCTGAATTGTTCAACGTTATAAACTTCAGAGGTGTGTTCATGTCCTATACATTGCCTGCTAATGGACCCCGAAGTGGCGGCGAAAGCGGAGTGGTCAACTTGGATAATTCTCTCAACCCGGGAACCCACTGGGTATGTTATTGGATTGCCGAGGAAGGAAGCGCTTTCGTTTTTGATTCTTTCGGTGGCGTTCCGCTTCTCGCGCTTGCGAACTACCTGAAATCGACGTCCAAAATATTTTACAACGACGAAAGGATCCAGGGCTTCGACGAAGTGGTCTGCGGTCATCTCTGCGTCGTAATGCTGGTCATTCTTTTGCAACTAACCGGCAGCGGGGACTCGACGTCGTTGGAAATGTTTCAGAGAGCAACGGATTTGATAAAACAATAGCGATAAAAGAAAAATGCTAGTCCTGCATTTGTCCAGCGAGACTTCAATCCTCAAACTGAAACTGCATTACGATGTAATCAGGAGCACTCTGCATCAAGAGTCGTTGGGGCTCGTGGCTTTCTACAGCATGTACTTGATTCGCAACGTCACCGAATACAACAACACCCTCCACGTAGGAAGCAAGAAGATCACCGTTTCGCCTGGACAATATAACCTGACTACGCTACAAGCCCAATTGCCTTCGAACGTCATCCTGTCCGAGAGTTCGGTCACTCATCGCGTGGAGATTACGTCCGCCACAGAAGAAATAAACCTCGGATCCATCGGGGAGCTCTTGGGTTTCCCTAACGACAGCAGGTTGGTGCCGGGGATCAAGCACGTCGGGACCTCTATTCCCAAAGTCCTGTCCATAGAAACTTTGAACGTACATTGCAACCTGGCTCAGGGCATGGTTGTATCGACGGACGCAAATCGGGACCAAACACACAAGGAAACCGGTATAATTGCAACGTTCAAGCCCAATTCGGAATTCCTGGAGCCGATTCTTTACGAACCAGCCAAACCGATCTTTTTTCCCATCCAGCACGACAAGTTCAGTGAAGTAGAACTGACTATAACGAACGAGAAAGGTGAATTGGTGGATTTCGCCGGAGCCACGAGCACGGCCGTACTGGCTATCTTGTAAATAAAATAGACGGTTAATCGAAAGCGCATGATGGATCACGTAGAAAGTTACGAACTGCAGTCCTTCCCTCCCAACAGAAGGACGTTTGGCAACCTCAACGAACCGAACAAGGACATCGAATTTGATGTGGACGTTGGTGACGGGTTTGTGCATCCTCATCGCGCTGACCTCTACATCAGATACGAAATTGTCACCAGGGACGAAAATGCAGCTTACCCCGCAGGAGCCAACATCAGGCTGATAGACAATTTCGTCCCTCACCTCTTCTCCCAGGTGGAAGTGAGAAAGCATGGTACAGTCATCGACAGGATGGATAATCCCGGACTAACTTCGACCATCGTGGCGACCATGACGCTCTCGAAGCCAGAGAGTTCGTACTACAAAGCAGCGGGTTTCGAAACCGACAACAAATTACCCGGGAAACTCAGCACACTGCTATTCCCTCTGCGACTCCTCTATGGATTCTTCTCCGACTACAAGGAAATCATGTGGAAGGGCGGTCTGAGGGTCACTTTCAAGAGAGCGTCCAACGACAACAACTTGTTTCTGCGATGGAAATCCGCGACGGCTGGGGGCGCCGTGGACGATGCGAGCCTCCCGGCCGAGGGCAAGTGCGTGATAAAATCCATGGAACTTCGCATGCCGAACATCGAATACGAAGCTAACCACGCCACGAAGATCAAAGCAGAAATCCTGAAGAACCCGAACATCCCGCTCGAGTTTCAGATTTACCAATTCTTGCAGAGGACAGTGTCCGGGCGATACTTCGAGTTCGACGTGACGACACAGTTCAACAGCATCCTGTACGACATGCCCGACTTCGTGGTGGTTGTGTTTCAAACCGGTCGCGACGACAGTCAGAATGCGGATTCGAGTATGTTCGACTACTGCAAAGTTAGGAACATTTACCTTAAGAACGGGCGGAACGAGATTTTCCCCAGAGAGAACTACAACCTCGCGGAAGATGATTACCTGAAGCTGTACGAAGCTTACACAGCGTTCAAGAGGGTCACCATGGAAGGATCTACCGACATGTACTACACGCCAGCGGAGTTTATCCAGAAACGTCCGATGTACGTGATCAACACATCGAAACGCAAGCAGGTGGTGATCAACGACCGCACGAGCATCAAGGTTGTCGTGGATTTCCAAGAGGCGATCCCAGACAATACAGTATGCAGCGTGGTCCTGATTGCAGGGAAAAAGTTTGTTTACGATGTATAGAACGAGAGAATCATTGAACAGTTTTGATATTTTTTATTGAAATGAAATAAATACAAATTTGTTACAAACCCCAACCGAGTTTTCTTTTCGTATGCATTGCCATTGTCGTTCCCAGAGCGGCCAGTCTTTCACCCATGCCGGCGTCTCTGCTGACTACCCTCCGGAAAGCCCGGTGTTCCAACTGCATGTCGGCATCGTGCCTTGCTGCGAGATCCCTGTTGTCCCGGTACGCAATATCATGGTCTTTGCAGGCAGCGTCCAAGGGATTAACCCCCGGATCACAGCGATCCAGTCGCGCGTCCAATTTAGTACCGGGACCGCAGTATTGGTACCCGGGAATATGCATCTCGAAAGGCAATTTGTTAATGATGTCGTTGATGAGTCCCTTCCCTTCCGCCAGCTTCCAGAATCGCGGGGGCAAGATGTTGATGATGTTGATCAGATACCCGATGCCTTTCGGTTCGTTAACGATGAAGCGGCTTAGTTTGGAAACGATCATGTCCACGATGCCAACCTTTTCGTTGTGAAAGTTTCGGTTTCCGGCCCTTTCTTCTCCGGCGATGACCAGCAGCCGGTCCACGAGTTTACGAACATCGTCCAGCCACACGAATTCCACGGGCAAATTAGAGTAGCGCTTGATACCGCTGCCGGTAGGCAGGCGAGTGGGTTGCTGCTTGATTTCATTCCAAAACGGTTTGATAATGTTCCTGTACTTCTCGCTGCTACTTGACTTGATCCTGTTCTGAGATGGGTCGTTGTTCTGATACAAAGCATCGGTCATCTTGAGAATTTCCTTGTAATTGTCGTAATCCTCTTCGGAATACACGTTGGCGTCGGGGCGTTTTCTATTGATCAGTTCCCATAGCCCCGGCGTTCCTGCGTACTTCTTGAAGAAACTTGTGCGTCCCGCTCGGCTCTCGTTGTTGATGATGATATCGTCCTTGTCGAACGTGACGTGCCAACTGCCTATCTTCCACACGACGCTCCCGGAAGGGTCGGGTGATGGATACAAACCGAAAACTTCGTCTCTGTCATCGCCTTTGGTGCTCAGATATTTGGCTGCGGTCGGTCCTAATCGTATTCCCTCGACGGAAGACGAACTGCTGCTGCTGCTGGGCGACGGAAACCTAGTGGGAAGCGATGGCAGTTGGAAGTGTTGGAGAGTTGTGGTGGGTGAAGGAGGAGTGGGAGGATAGTCCGTAATGTTGCGAACTGCCACTGGCACCAACTCTGTGATCAAGTCCTTGTTATGTTCGGCAACATCTTTAATTTCTTTGCCCAGGTCACCGATTGCATCGATGAGCGGTTGCTCCAGTCGCTTCTTCTGCTCATAATATCCACGATTCTCTTCCTTCCACCCTTTAAATCGTTTAGCAAGGTACTCGGTCAACTTGATGTTTTCTTCGGCTTTCCTTTTAGACATTGCAAAATGAAGTTTTGGACCTATCTGTTTTCTTACAATTTTGTTATTTTATTTCGACGGAAGAACAAGACAGAGCTGTCAATGAAATGATATTGTCGATAATCTTATATTTTTTTGTTGTTCATCTCGTACCTTGCATCTGAAAATTTTCTAACACTCTGCTTATGATATCCATCAAGCATGTCTTCCATTTCGGCTGTTATTGCGTGAAGATCTTCGGTATTCACGATCATTTTCCCCGTGATTTTAAATATGTGGTCCATCATGATCATCTGGCACGGCACGGCGAACGCTGGCGAACTATCGGCGATATCAATTATTCTGTGGATGTTATCTTCTTCTCTACCCGACACAATCTTGAATATTTGATAGAGCAGCTCCACAGGAAGGTTAGCAGATCGTGATGTATTCATTTTTTCTTTTTGTTCGCCTCGTACTATTATATTACATTTTCTATCACGATAAACTCGTTGATCTTGTTACGATACTTCCCCTGGTTCGGTTTGCGAGTCATGTCTATCGTGGCGAAGCCGTAGTCGTCAGCATTCCAGCAATGCGTGCAGAGGTTGCGAAACGACTCGTACGTCATATCCCCTCCGACGAACTCGTCGTACACGTGCTTGAAGTTGGTGGCATCCTGCCGGAACAAGCTAATGAAGTTTGCGTTGTCCCTGATCGGTTGCTTGGGGATCTTCGAGAAGGTCTGAGCCAAGTAAAAGCAGTCCATGCCCTTGTGGCGACCTCGAGTGAAGTAGTTGAGAACCTCTTCCTGATTCTCGAGGATGACGTCGTCGAAGACGACCACCGAATTCTCACGACTCTCGTCCAAAGGTACCATCTGCGAGGCAAAGGTGGCTATTTCAAGATCGTCGTAGATTGCAATCAGCTGCCGGTATTTCGATTGCTCGAGGCTCTTGGAAAAGACGTACAGGTGTCTGTTCTCCCAATCGAGCCAGTGGGGAGCCAGGATGAAATTGTCTACCATCAATGTGGTTTTGCCACAACCCGAGGGCCCCACGATGAGGCATCTGATACTTTCGGGGAGCAATTCGCCATTTTTCTTTCTTCCTTTACCTTCGCCAACGTCCGGGAGCCTCTTGGTCACCTCCCAGCTCATACGATATCGATAGCATCAACCCAAGAATTCTGCGAAGAGGGAAGACCGAGCCACTTGACGTAAAGTTTGCCCTTGCTGCGTCGGAGCACTTTCTCCACAAGGTAAGTGTCCGGGAACCTAGTGGCGGACAGTTCCTGCTCGTAGAATCGACCCTCGATGTCCTCACCGTCCGCGGTGCTCTTCAGCTTGTAGGTGGGGATGTAGGGAGGTGATGAAGGCAGGAGAACATCGGTCACGGTGAAAATTTCTGTAGACCAGTTTCGAGTGAAACCTTTGTCGAATACTCCGGGGCGCTTGAACTTGCTCACTCTTACCTTGTCTCCTATTTTATACTTTGGTTTCTTGATTTCTTCGCCACTGTTTCGTTTGCAGTACACTTCGGAGAGCAGCCACCTTTCGTCTCGCTTGGTAACTTCCAAGGGTTTCATCCCGATCGTCCTGTGAATTCGGTTGTTGTATTCCTCCACCAGTTCGGGCACCAGATCCACCCACTTGTAGTTCCCGCGGATGGTGAACCGTTTCCACATGAGCCCCTTGAGGGTCCTGTTGAATCGCTCCACGATGCTTGCTTTCAGCTCGCTGTAGGTTGAATAGTGAAGAATACCGTTCTCCTTGAGCATCCTCCCGAAGGCAGAGTTGTAGAATTCCCTGCCTCGATCGGTCTGCAGGAAACAAGGGGATCTCTGTTTGAGAACAGAAGCGAAAGCTTTGCTGACCTCGAGCCCGGTCTTGTTTTTAACAGGTATCGCCCAAGCGTACTTGCTAAAAGTGTCGATCACGGTGAGGAGGTATCTGAACCCCTTGTTGATCTTGTGAAGCCCCTTGAGATTCCCCGTGCTCATCTCCACGAGGTCGGCCTGCCAGAGGTCGTCTATCCCTTTGTTGACCACTGGCAGTCGAGGATAACTCCTGCGGGCAGGTTTGTGCAGTTCGTTCACGATAGCTGCTCTCATGAGGCTTATAGACAACAAAGGCTCCGATGCAAAAATATGGATCTATTATCTTCATTGTTTTCTTGCATTTTGCTTACTTGCTTGCTTACGATAGACGACTGACACTGGCGACGGGATAGGAGAGCACCAACTCCAAAAAAAGCGGTATCGGATGCTCCATATTCGTCTCGATAGATTCGGCGTACAGACGATCTCCGACGGAAACGATGTCGTTCGAGACTCCGATTTTCATGTTGTCGTGCTTGATCCTGAATAAACTCTCCCCGTCATGCAGACTTATCGCGACACCGCTCGAGGGATGCAAGTTCACAATTCGGAGACTTCCGCCACCTAGGGAGAGTTCGTAGAAGATGCTATTGTTGTTGAAGATGAAGAAGATCTTGCCAGTGTTCTCTTCGAACTGCTTCACAATACCGTTCAAGTGGATGATTGTAGCTGCCAACAGGTCGGTTCGGAAAGCAAGCAAGGCATCGTCAAGCATGTCTCGAGCTTTGACGACCTCTTCGCTGGATATTTTGACGTACTTGGGAAGCGTGGCGCCAGGTTTCCTCCTGTTGTAGCCGAACACGTTGGTTGGCATGTTATAGAGCATTTCTTTCTTTCCCACTGCTCAGACTATTTTATTAATTTTTCCTCTTCTTGCTTCGAGAAAAGGTCTCGCAGACATTTTTACTGGTAAAGATTTTCTTTTGAAGCCCTTTCTTCCCTTGCGTAATTAACCAGAACAGAAAAGATGCTCATCGGTAGAGGAAATGCTAGAATTTGTATTGTTTCTTTGTTTTCGAAAGCATACTTCATCCCCTGAAGAGCACTCGTTTTGATTTGTTAGCTAAATTTAGCTTGCGGCTCAAACAATGCATGATAGAATAAATGTTGCCAACTCACTAGGTTAGTTTAACTCGTAAAAATATTGTGGTGAAATGTTGATGGCAGAGCTGGCAACGCTGACAGTGAGGCACCGTGAACTCTTGTAATAAACGGCTACGCAGAGCTGCCAACGCTGACAGTGAGGCACCGTGAACTCTTGTAATATACAGCGTAAACGACATGTTGCCAACTCATTAGGTTAGTTTAACTCGTAAAATATTGTGGTGAAATGTTGATGGCAGAGTTGCCAACGCTGACAGCGAGGCACCGTGAATATACAGCGTAAACGGCTACGCAGAGTTGGCAACGCTGGCAGTGAGGCATCGTGAATATACAGCGTAAACGGCTACGCAGAGTTGGCAACGCTGGCAAGAGGCACCGTGAATATACAGCGTAAACGGCTACGCAGAGTTGGCAACGCTGACAGTTACCTGCGTTAGGTTTGGAAAAAACCGTGAAAGGGGGTTATTATTTTGGACTGTTTGGAAAATAACCGTGAAGGTACTGATCTATAGGTGCTTTCCCGTGAAGGTACTGGTTAACCGTGAAGGTACCGCTCTATAGGTGCTTTCCCGTGAATTTACTGGGTTAACCGTGAAGGTACTGGGTTAACCGTGAAGGTACTGCTCTATAGGTGCTTTCCCGTGAAGGTTAAAATATACAGCGTAAAAGGCTACGGTTCACTACTGCCCTATAGGTGCTTTCCCGCGAAGGTACTGCCATATAGGTGCTTTCCCGTGAAGGTACTGGGTTAACCGTGAAGGTACTGCTCTATAGGCGCTTTCCCGTGAAGGTACTGGGTTAACCGTGAAGGTACTAGAAAGACCGTGAAAGGTAGTTGTTATTTTGGGCTGTTTGGAAAATAACCGTGAAGGTAGTGCCCTATAGGTGCTTTCCCGTGAAGCTTAAAATATACAGCGTAAAAGGCTACGGTTCGCTACTATCCTATACGTGCTTTCACCGTGAAGGTACTGCCATATAGGCGCTTTCCCGTGAAGGTACTGGGTTAACCGTAAAGGTACTGCCATATAGGTGATTTCCCGTGAAGGTACTGGGTTAACTGTGAAGGTACTGCTCTATAGGTGCTTTCCCGTGAAGCTTAAAATATACAGCGTAAAAGGCTACGGTTCGCCCAAAATTACCGGGAAGGTACTGGGTGTTTTCCCGTGAAGGTACTGGGTTAACCGTGAAGGTACTACCCTATAGATGTTTTCGGGGATTAACCGTGAAGGTACTACCCTATAGGTGATTTCCCGTGAAGGTACCTTAAAATATACAGCGTAAAAGGCTACGAGTCGCCCGGGCGAGTCAGCTCCGCTATTTTCATACTACTATCGTCGTATCCGAGATGCCTGATAAGGTGGTGAAAATCGTACCAGGAGCCGTTATGGAAGAATACGGGGACGAAGCGCGGGTCCTTAGCCTTCAGGTTGCACCCGTTACACCAAGAATCAATATAGCTTCCGGTGAAGTGATCGTGGTGTCGAACTTTCTTTTTTTTCCTACTATCAATACATTTTTCGTTACAAACTGGACAGTGTGTAGCCTCTTCGTGTTTACGCTTTTCTTCGGGAGTTAAGTCTCGCATAGCTACAGGATCTAACAATACTTCTCGTATCTCGTTCACTTCTACAATCATCCTCTCCAGAAAATGTTTGGCTGCATCGGGACCGTGATATACATATGGCTCAGGGGCAATTATTTGATTTCGTCGCACCACAACATAGGCAAAACTGGAGACCTTGTGAATTTGACAAGGCATGGTAGAAGAAACTTCTGGGTTGGGTTTACAGGTGGACAGCGGTTCAAGGAAGGCCTCTAAATCTGCAATAATAATAGCAGGGTGCTCTCCCATAGCACTATCCGCCCGAAATTGCTCCACAGTACCAAGCTCGGGTAAGATTGCAACCCCAGGCCTGTTGTCGTTACAATAGCGCATGTGGTGTGCAAGCTTCTGGGCAGCAATGTCGGGACCTTGAATGTGTTGGTAATTTTGTGTTTTTTTATTATCGAACGTGGACAAGCACCTGCGACAGACTTCTATGCAACCATTATGCTTGTTTTTTTTTACCTGAAACTAACAAGGAAAGAGAGCGAATAAGCGTGTAATGATGGCAAGTCTCGTTCTTGATAAGTAACAAATTGATTTCTTGTACAGCTTCACCTTCCATGTTGCTCACTCGAATAGGGTATACAATATTTGTGTTCTTAGTAAGGCCGTAAACATTGATAGCTAGTTGCAGGTTTAGTAAGTTGTGTGCACGGGTCTCGAATTTGTTTATGTCCGACAACTGAACTGGGTAGGTAATCCCAGCCATCGCATTTTCTAATTTTGATTCGTAGGGTATGTAGTGGGTAACACGATGCGGATGATCTTTCCTGTGGATACGATGCAGCGCTGCCAGCACCGACCAAAGAAAAAATTTTGAATCGCTATTCTGGATGTTTAGAACAGCCTTCTTGACTGCAATTATTGCCGGCAGTGGAACATAATTAGACCCAGACAGTGGAACAAACTTGTTAAGACTCAATTTAAGTTTATGCGGAGTACCACACAACGAACCACCTGAGCCTTCAGCCTGATATTCTTCCTGTTTGGCAACCAGCTCCTCCAAGAATTTGTCGTAGATACTCTCGAGGTTGGCAACATCTACCAAGTGCAATATTTTTGCCTTGATATTATGGTGAAAGCTGTATTCCTCATCAGATGGTTTTTGTATTGGCATCCCAGCGATGCATAAAATTTAGTAGAGTTTAAAGCCAGTACATCACTTAAGATAGAAATTATCTTGGGTCGCACACTCTCTAGGAAGCTACGCACATCGCATAAGCTATCTGAGGTAAAATCAAAATTCTCTAATATATGATCAAAATCAAACCGGCTTGCTTTTGTTGCCGACTTGACGCGTTTGGCAGATGGTAATATGTTAAAATATCTGCTTCAACCTTCCTTTTGACCGAGGTCGATGGTTGCAGCACAGGGCCTCCAGTACCCTTGCAATTAGGTATATGCTTTTTGACATGTGCAATTGTAAAGTGTTTGTTACACTTAGGACACAATTCTGTTGCTGTTAAATGCTTGCCAGGCACACAGGTACGACTATGTCGCGCATAATGAGCGCTGGAAATATTTATCTTACATGTAATACAAATCTTCGTAGGACGCATATTTTTGGGGGTGTTTATTTATATATGTAGATATGCTGATGTATGATTTTTTAGATGTAGAATCCACACGTACTGTTGTACAATTAGGTACAAAATATTGTACAATTAGGTATAAAGTGCAGTACAATTAGGTACAGAGTATTGTACAATTAGGTACAGAGTGTTGCACAAATAGATACCCCAAAAAAAGCACTACAAGAAAATAACTACTCTTCAATCAGTCTCACAAAAACTCAACTACACTGCACTGTGTATACAATTTTTAAAAATCAAACAGAAAATAATTGCTACTCACCATGTAAGGCAAATATACGAGGAACACTACGACAGGACGTCCGTACTCTTCAAGCTGCTCTCGCAGACTGTAACTGACTGCTCTGTGCACCCCCTTATATAACCTCGCTTTCGCAATCAGAAGATATGAGTCATCACATTACGTAATAACTTGCCACAGCGTTGCGCAATCAGAAGGTATGAGTCATCACATTAAGTAATTAGAAAACACAATATCAAAAGCATTCGCCTGCGAACTCTGACTGGAGGCTGGAGTTGAGCGTGGACTGCAGGGCCTGCAGGTCGCTTCGCAACTTCTTGACCCTGACATCGAGCATGAGTAGCTCGTCACCGTGGTTGTCGCGTGGCATTGTTGCTATGTTTATTTATTATAGGGTAGGTGATTTTTATTTCTATGAAAAGAGGGATGAGTTTATCGTAGTCGTCCAAGAGCTCCACGTACAGGCAATCGCCAGCAGACACATCGTACGTTGTAGTCGCGTCCATCCTATCATGCTTGATGCGATAGATGTTCTTGCCTTGGCCTCCCCTTTGTTCTCGGGATTCATGTCGAACTTAAGTTTGCCGGAGATGGGGAACTGGTAATAATTTAAGTTGTTGTTGAATTTATAGAAAGTTTTGCCCACATCCTCGTCGTACTGGGTCAGGATGCTATTCAAGTGTATAATTAACAGACCGTTAAGTTTAGATAGCATGGAAGGCAGGAGTTCGTTGAAGCTCGACGACGACGTGGGCTGGACGGGCACTTCCATAGCTTGCTTCCTGAAGCCAAACAGGTTCATAGGCATTGTTATTTTATAGAAACATTTGTAGCTGTAAGGTTAAAATTTGGCCCCCTCTTCCCCCCCCCCTTCCCCCACATTTCGCATTACATACATACATACATGTGGAGGACCCGTGGCGTTACAAGAGCCCCCTGCCTCCCAAGAGGTTTGGTAAGCATGCAATAGATCAGTATGCTAGAAAAAAATAGAGGGGAGGTGGGGGTAGAATTGATTTTATTTGCCAGTCGAATAGTTCTCGTTGAATCCTATCCAACAAACCTAAAATCATCATCCTAGCTCAATTAGGAGCCAAGAAAATCAATGTCTTGGAAAAACGTCTTAAGATTTTTGTCTTAAGAAAATTTTCTTGACAGACCGGAATTGACATACCGGAAGTCGACTTTCTTAAAGATTAAGATATTTGTCTTAAGACGTTTTCCAAGACGCTGAGAAGCAACTAGTCAGTGTTGCCAACTCCTATTTGAAGGTTAGCTTCGCCTGTAAAAGATCACATGGTGAAATTTTCTTGGTGAGGGCTGGCAACACTGCGGCTCATTTGATGTTTGTGAACCGGGTTGAATACAACTACTCTAGCTCCTTGCTTTAGGTTAAGTTAGACTAAGAAAAGTACACGAGCGCACCACTTTCGCGTTTGCCTTACGATATTTTCCGTTAAGGTTGCAAAAAAAGCACCACTTTCTGGCGTAGAACTCTCTTTTTCTCCCTACTCCTCTCTCGATGAAAAGTAACATGTCTACATCTGTTAATAATTCTAACTTAATTTTTTGTTTGCAACAACATTGCAGACCACGCTAATCCCGGGAGGCTGAAGAAATGCGCAGGGTCCAACTTGTAAATAGACATTGACGTTTTCCTGAATGCTTGAAAAACATCCGCAAGTATTGTTACGTCTAATTTCAAGTATGCGCTGTGATAATCTCCGAATGTTTTACATTATAGTTTATCCCACATCAGTTGTGCATGTTCGTATTTTTTGTCTGTAATTCCTGCCTTTCTCAGTTGACTGAAGAATTCTTTTTGAGGAGGGAGAGTGTCGTCATTAAATTTAGATTCATTGTTTACGTATTCATACGGGTAAATCCCTTTACTTCTAATCAGTTTTATATCTATGTTAGGAAAACTAGCTTTCGTAATTTTGAATTGTTCGTCACAGAGTTTACTTGCTAGAGCGTCCAAACTTGCAGAGACAAATCTGAACGAGTCAAGAAACCTCATCTCTATGGTTTCATTTGACCCCGAAACTTAACTTTCTTACTTATAGAAATGTATCGTTCTTCATTTTGAGCTAGAATATCTATTTTTTGTGTGTCATATCCAAGTTTCCGAATTAAGAAATGAAAATCGTAATTCGATCCATTATGAAAAAAAATATGGGGACAAATTTGGGCCTTTGAATTTTGAGGTTGCAAGCATTACAGATTCCGCTGATGAAACGACCGTCTGTGTGCGAATGGTGAAACACTTTACGATTCTCGTTTGTGAAGTATTGATTGCACACTGGACACTCGACAGTTTCATCAAATATTTTTTGTTCCTCGGTTTGGATATTTGCAAGAAGCTGCCAATTTTCTCAACCTCCTCTTCCATCTTTTAAAAAAGTGTTCGATAACATTCGGTCCACGGTATACATATGGTTTATTTATTTCATCTTGTCGTATGACAATGTAACTAAAACTATTTGGTTCATGAATCTGGTATGGCGTTGTGGCGGACATTTTTGTATTTGGTTTGCAGCAGGACAGTGGCTTCAGAAATGATTCCAAATCTGGGACGATAATGGCTGGATGATCAAACAAAGCCTTGTACATTTTGAATTCTTCGACTTCGTTCTTTTTGGGCATCAACATTCGAGCTGGTTTGTTGTCACCGCAATATATTTCATGTTCGACACGTTTTTCAATAGCAATTTGCCGTGCGGTATATATCTGGTGATTGAATTTTCTTCGATCATTAAACGTTGTCAAACACCTTGGACAAACCTCGATGTGATTTGCATACTTTGTTGCTTGACTTCTGACTAGTCGTGATAGTGAGCGAATAAGGCAGCAATGGTGAATATTGTTGTTTGAAATTAAAAGAAGATTAATTATATGAGCATTATTATCGGTGATATCATTTATCCTGATGGGATGCACAAGATGTTTTTCTGCCGTATAAGAATATACATTAATAGCAATGCGTTTTCCATCAGAATCTCGTGCGCGCGACTCGAACTTTGATATGTCTGACAATGCCACGGGGTATTCAATGCTGGACATTATATTTTCAAACTCTGTCTCGTACTGCTTGTAATGATAAACTCGCTCTGGATGATTTTTCCAATGAACAGGATACAGAGCTGCTAAGATGCACCAAAGAAAGCATTTTGAGTCATTATTTTGAATATTTAATACTGCTTTCTTGCTTTGAATGCTCGGTGGTAGAGGAACGTAACTCGATGCAGAAAAAGGCAAAAATTTGTTCACGTAAATGGTTAATGTATGAGGACTGCCACATAAAGACCATCCCGACCCCTTAGCCTCGAAAGTGTCATGTTTCATAATCAACTCATTTGACAGATTAGAGTAAAACTCGTCCAAATTTTCAACATCTGCCAAATAAAGAACCTGGTTTTTGGTACGATGATAAAAAACTTTTGTTGTACCATCGACTTTCTCATATTCTTCAAAGTATTCAGTACAAAAGTTTTCGCTTCACGCAAGAAACTAGGAATGTCACGGCCTGCTTCCGACGTAAATGATAAATCCTGAAGTCGACCATTAAATGCAGACCTAACTGGTTTATATTTATTATTTAATTTAATTTGTTTTGGAGCAGAAGCTACAGCTTCAGAATAATCATTTTTTCTTTTCAATGTTCCTTCTCCGGTCGATGGTTTGCAAATTTTCAAATGTCTACTTAGATTTCGAATGCTAATTTATTTTCCACATTGAGCACAGGCTTTAGAAGGTAACCAACGATTTGCTCCATCACACCTTGTCTTATGTATCGATAAATTATTCTTTTTAATTAGTTTCCCACAAGTGACACATTCGATCTTATCATTCTTACGAGTAAAACAGGTAGGCGATTCCATTTTTTTATATGCTTTAAAATATGAGCAAACAAACGATAGAAATTTCAGATATGTTATTTACATAAAATTTAAAATTTTTTATATAAAATTTAATGGGATATCACCAACCTGATAATACTATTCCCTATGAAAAACTCTATGACCTTACTTGGGTTTTTCCGCCAAATTATATGCTTTTTATCTCCTATACTTTGGTGGAGCCCGTTCAGGTTCTATCCCCCGCGATGTGGGTTCCTCTGCCGATCCAGCAAAGGTGAGAAATCAGGCAGGCAGGTAGGCAGGTAATATGTCATAATCGATATGGAGTGTCATACTTATATTTGACTCCAATCTGTTATATTCCGTAGACAACATCTTTAACAATTAACTTCATATACATAATAACAAGAACAAGCTTCAGCAACTGTCGCTCGAAGTTTAAAATATTGTGTTCCCAAAGTGAACAAAACAATTACAATCACCACATACATAACACAAAATCAAAAATTTACTCCAATCTCGGGAGTTTAATGCGGAAATGACGAGGCCTCTCCGACCCCAGCTTGCTAATTAATGGATTTATGTGTCCTCTTATCTTATTCCAAAAGCATAGTTTGGCTTGTCGTAGTGCTTGCTACATCAAGAAGCTCTAAATTCAGATCTTCATGTATCTGGTTTATGCGAGTAAGAGGAGGATGCCTTCCAATTTCTCTGGCAGCTTGATTTTGGACTCTTTGCAGTTTAATTAAATGAGACTTCGCTGCATGCTGCCAGGCGGGACTGGCGTATAGTAATATCGGCCGCACCATCATTTTATATAAATGCAGGCGTGTCTCGAGTGTGAGTGCCATGGACCGGAACATTGGGTATATATATCCTATCCTCTGTTTGGCCTCCTTAGTCTGGGCATTGATGTGTGGTCCGAATGTAAGGCGTTTATCAATCAACACCCCCAAGTATCTAACTTGTTCAGCGCTGGGTACATCTCGCTGAAATAGTTGCAAGCTGGCCCCTTCTTTGGCATTGGATAGACTAAAAATGACTGAAGTACTCTTTTCTGGATTTATCTTGATTTTCCACCGTTGAGCCCAACGTTGAAAGATCGGCAGGAAAGTTTGCATCTGTTTCTGACACTGAAGCACGCGTTTGCCGGTAGTGAATAGTGCAGTGTCGTCTGCGTATGTGGCAATTATCCCTTTATCTGGGGTGGGTACATCTGCAGTATACAAAGAGTAAAGTATCGGAGAAATCACCGATCCTTGAGGTACCCCTGCACGGACCAGTCTTGGCGTCGATTTCTGCCCATTTATGGACGTAATGAAACTTCGGTTAGACAGAAATCTGGCTATGACCTTTCTATAGCTGAGTGGAAACCTCATTGGTCGCAGTTTATACAGGAGTCCAGCATGCCAAACTCGATCGAACGCCTTTTGTACATCGAGAAATAATCCTAATCCTCGGCGCTTCCAATCAAGACGAATCGCTACATAGTCAACGACGTGAACAAGTTGCTCGTTCGTCCCATGGGAACGGCGAAAACCAAACTGGTGATCTGGGAGCAGATGGTTAGCTTCTATGATCTCATGAAGTCGTCGTTGCATAACTCGTTCAAAAAGCTTGCTAAGATGAGAAAGCAAACTGATGGGACGGTAATTGTTGGCATTTTGTGGATCCTTGCCAGGCTTTGGTAGTACGATGAGTTTCGCCAATTTCCACTGAAGTGGAAAGTAGCCAAGCTTCAGGATGTTTGTGAATAACTTCGCAAAAAAGACGTAGCCCTTACGGGACAGATGCTTCAGTGCAGCTGGCGGTATCCCGTCTAAGCCGGCAGCAGAGTTGTTTTTCAATTTCCGTGTTGCATTTGCCACCTCGCAAGGCGAGACAGGTGGAACATCCAACGACGGAGGCTGGCGTTGAAGACGTTGGAAAGCAGCATCGACGATCTGTTCTGTAACAGCGTCATGGAGATCATTGTTTGGTTGAAACTGATCATAAAGATGATCGGCTAGAAGCTCAGCCTGCCTCTGGGGATCCATCATTGAGCCTGCAGGGCTATTAATGGCCGTCATAGTAGGCTGTTGACGTTGATTTAAGTTACGAGCAATCTTCCAAAATGTAGGATCAAGCTCTGTCAGTTGGCCAAGTTTGCGATCCCATTGGTGGATTCGTTCACGATGAAGTATTGATGAAGATGACGCTGAAGGAGCATCCAGTCTCCCCGGTGGATTGGCGATCTGGAGCGATGCCATCGTCGGCCCGCCCAACGCACAAGTCGTGTTAATATGTACAAAACTGGAGTAGCCTGAGTAGAGAGTGGATCTCTGGAGAATGTCGTGGATTGGCGCCAGGAATTTGCGATGACGTTGGTGAAGATAGTAACACCCCTGTCGATGTCTGCAGATGATGACAACGGAATAGTTAGGTCAATGGAATTGTGGACACGAGCGGTAAAGAGAGACCAATCAGTAATAGCTTCTCGTAAGGTGGGGAACTGATGTTGATATAAACCGTATCCAATGGAAGCGGCGACAGGGAGATGATCGGAATCGAGGTCCCAAGTTACAAATGGCATAGTGCTGAGGCCGAAATCTTTGGTCAGGATGACATCTAGCACATCGGGGCGACTTCCATTGCGTGGATAATGCGTCGATTCGTGATGAGCAGAGATTGAGAAAGCCAGCTGATCCATTATACCACACAAAGCTTTCCCGGCTGTGTTGGAGGTGATAGAATGCCAGTCACCGTGTTTGGCGTTCAAATCGCCCCCCAGTACAATTCTATCGCCAAGTGTTTCTAGTACAAGTAAATCGTTGGTGGCCAGAACTTCTTGTGGAGGCTTATATGCTGAAATGACAACTAGGTCTTCATTTGGTGCATGGAGCTTCACCGCCAAGGCTTCCAACGAAGCTAAAGGTGGAACTGGTATCTTGATAGCAGTGAGGCCACGTTTAACAAGTATTAACAGACCTCCCTTGCGACGACCAATTCGATCTTCTCGAAATATTTTGTAATTGGGAACTGTCCATGTGATATGAGGTTTAAGATGAGACTCATTGATAAGAGCGACATCTATATTCCGTGAGTATAAATAATGTTGAAGCAATAAGGTCTGTTTTTCGATGCCATTTGCATTAAAGACAAGCAAATTTATCTGACGTAGAAGTCCGTTGCGATTAAAAGCACCCATCACTTTGCATTTCAATGAGTGTTTGCAGAACAATCTTTACATAGTTTATGCTGGTTGTAGCGCGTGACATTCGCTGGAGGCCTCTATTAATGTGCTTCAATATCTTCTCGATGTGCATTTTATTAACCATAACCAGTAGAGATTTGAGTATGGAACCCACATCTTCTTCGTTTTCTTCATTAGCCTTAGGACGTTGTCGTCGTCTGTTGTCTGCAACACTACTCACGGTATTTGCATAGCTGGTGGCATCCTGAGAGGAGGTTACGGCTGGAGTGGTCAAGAACTCTGTGTTCGCATTCGACGCGCGTGTAGACTGTGTCGGTTGTACTGTTTGCCGTTTCGCCATGGCGGTGAAGTATCGGCAACCACGGTAATTTGCCGGGTGATTTTCCTTACAATTACAGCAGACTGCGGGTGTTTCTCTGTTCTTCTTTGGACAATCTGCGGTAAGGTGGTCACTTCCACATTTCACACAACGTGGTCGAGCTGCACAGGAACTTTGAGTCTGGCCCAGGCGCTGACATCGGTGGCATTGTAGGATGCTGGGTGGTCAATATGCCAGAATCTTGATCCGATAATATGAAAGGTACTCTTCTGTATAGATGTCAGCAGACTTTTCATTCCTGCGAAGTGTGACCAGATACAGAGGTATTTGCTTCCGGGCATGAGTTTTTCGGTCCCTCTGCGTCATGCGTTGTACATTTTGCACATCGTGCTCTGACTTATATAGATTTATAGAGCCAATAGAAATCTTGCTTACTTAAACCAATCAGGTATAAATTATTAGCCAATCAAAATCTCTGTTATTTTAGCTATCATATAAAAAATGCAATATATCCCAGTTTCAATTCGATCCATTTATCTGAATCGAAGAAACCGACAATTCACATATCCCCATATCATTGTATGCTTGCCCTATTACCACCTCTTTTGTTGTTGTGCTCAATTAGTTTTCACTAATTGGCGATTTTCTTGAAGAGGTCTAATGGAACAAGATACGGCGGTATGAGAAATATGCAAATTTCAAGATATTTTAGCGAATTACGCCGGCTTAAGCTAAGTTCGTATTGCTAGAAGGCCTTCGTCGTTGCAAGTCACCTAACCCATTCACTGGCAATAAAAGTTAAAAATGTTGACGTACTGAAAAAATAACTTGTCCCCCTCAAGCATTCATCGAGTTCCAACATTTGCACATAGATGGCTCTGTTATTGCAAATGAAATAACTGACTGAATTGTATTGCCCAATTCACTTACCATGAGGTCTACAGTGGAGGTGTGTGAATGGAGTGCTAAAAAAGCTTTGGGAAGATAAAAAAATCAGTATGATAATAGGAATGTTGGTGGGTTGGAGTTTAAATTTTATACATGTGCACAGGGGGAAACTTTACTTTTTTTATCTGTGAAGGTTCTAAGGTGGGTGAACATGTTGGAAAAGCACTAGTATATATATAGATCAAAGTTACAAGGTTCTAGCTCCCATAGGAGTCGATATACTCAACGTCTTATAAAATGTCTTAAGACAAATATCTTAATCTTTAAGAAAGTCGACTTCCGGTCTGTCAAGATGTTACTTCCGGTCTGTCAAGAAAATTTTCTTAAGACAAATATCTTAAGACGTTTTCGAAGACATTGATTTTCTTGGCTCCTAATTGAGCTAGGATGATAATTATAGGTTTGTTGTATGAGTTTGACGAAAACTTCTCGACTAGCAAACAAAATTAATTCCATCTCCTCAAGTTTCGGAAATATATACATTTTTTTTAAAGAAACTTGATTTGCTGGCTTAGTTTTGACCCTAATTCGAAAATTTTAATAGCATTCGATAAAAAATTAGAAGTACTCTACAACCTATTGGACAGATGATGATTAGTGCTTGCTGGTTCAGAGTTATTTTAGATTAAAATTTCAAGATGTAATTTCTAAGATGTTTTGTAATTCATAAACTATGGGCTGTAGGAAAACGATTCTTGCTTTATCTGCTATAGCTCGACGAGTTCTATAACTGCGACCCCCCCCCACACTGTGCCAACTTCTATTTGTAAGTTAGCTTCGCTTGTGAAATATCATATGGTGAAATTTTTGTGGAGTAAGTTGGCAACACTGCGAGCCACTCCCACTATGGGCCCCCTCTAAAAGTAGTAGGGGTCATTGAACCAAGGCCACGACATGCATCGTGATAAGAGGGGAGGACTCACACATCGTAGCCGTTTACGCTGAGGACCCACCCCACCTACGTAGGCGTTTACGTTGAGGGCCCACCACCTTACAAAAAAGGTCCCAAAATAAGATTGAGCAAAAAATAGGGCTAGAACATCGTCAAATGCTATAAAATCCATAAAAAAAATCATCAAAATCATCAAAATATGTCACAACCGAGGTTAAATACTAGGTCCACCTACAAGGGTTGCGTCGAAACAATCATTTTACACTTTGTAGGTTATTTTAACCCGTAAAAGGCAGTAAAAAAAGTGAATAGGTTAAGTTATATCACGTAAGATCATGGCATACCTACAAAGAAGAGGCTCCAAAAATGAGATTGAGCAAAAAATAGGGTCGAACGCAATAAAATCCATAAAAAAATCATCAAAATCATCAAAATGTGTCACAACTGATTCTAAATACTAGGCATACCTACAAGGAGGGTCGGTGAAACAATACCTTTCCACTACTTATGGTGCATTAAATAAATAAAATGGATGTCCAATGTCGCAGCTGATACTGAGTTTTTCGAGAATGGAGTTCCGGTGCATTGCGGATCACTTTAAACGCTGCTTCCCTCCGAAAAAGGAAAAAGTTTATTTCGCGTGCTGCAACCACATAGTTATTCGAGGAATAAATATCAAACTGCCCTGAACATCGTTTTCTTGTACAATTTATGAAATGTTTTGTACATTACAAGTTAATTTCTAATAAGTCTATTTCTTTCGCATAATGTAATTCATCTCCCGTGCCACATCATTCCATAGCACATCAATTTTGTTCGTATTAAGGAAAGGATTCGCGCATGCGTAGAGCGTTTTGTCGCATCGTGCTCCTCCGAAACTAAATTCCCGGGTCCTTCACTGTTTTGTCGCAACGTGACTCGAGTCAATTGTATCGTCCGGTGTGCGACGGCTCATAAGAGCCCCATGTTAAACGTTCCCTCGAGTCGGTTTTCAACAAAATGACTCGTCCTGACTTGTCGCGTCGGATCCGGTGTGCGGCTGGCCATAAAGAACACCCATTCCCAGGTGGCCGGGAATCGAACCCGTGTCCTTGGCGACCTAGTGTGCTCTGCTAACCACTCCTCCACGTATGTCAGCAGTGTGGGTTAAGAGTTTGACATGTGAGTCTGAAATTTCGATTAACGCGTGCATGACTCTCTGCTCCCTATCTCACTCCCCCCCTCCATCGAGCGCACACAGCACACCACGCTGACGCATTCACACACCTGATAATTTCATAGCTATCACGGCGCGGGCATTGATATCGCTCAAGCTCTCAAGTAAAGCAAGCTTATTGCGTATTGACTTGCAACTTATTACAGGACGTCATCCAATGCAAGGAAAAAGAGAAGAAAAGCTAATTTGCTCTCGATATCCAGGAGCCTTCGCCTCAAGGACGTGCACCTTACAGTGGTTCGATATGAACCTGTGTCTGTTGCTCCAATCAGTGTTGGCTGTCTTGAGACCTTAACCGTGGTTTATCGTTTAGCCGAGTATGCAGGTATAAATGTTTCTAAATGGAGTGTTTATATAACAGTATGGTATGATACGCACGGCCCAAGGTCTTGTATCTTAAATATCAATAAAAATCATAACGTATCATACCAGGTACACAGGAAATCGAAACAAACGCCCTCCCTTACGGTTATGCAACCCGGAATTTTATATCATCTAGTTTCGCCAGGAAGAGCAGCTCCCGAGAAGCGTAGTGTTTCCAACTCTTGAATCTAGACACAGATTCACGCGACCGGGTGAATATAATAATAACAAGTGTTATTAACATTTATGCTTGAGTTTTTTATTATTCTTTTACCACTTCCGAACGAATATGTGAAGAAAGGAGGTATCATGGATTTCCTTATCGCTCGGATATTTGACACCTCCCATGAAAGAGTCCTGCAATGAAAAAACATAGCATTATGACTAATTGTGTTATCTATTTCAGAAAAAAAAAGCCCCTTCCGATAGCCTAAAGTCGCCTTGTAATCAAGCGGTCCTAGATACAATTCCCACTCGTGGCCCACCACTCTAGATCATAAGTTCCGTTTCCATTAATGTATTTGTGCTTAAATTGAAATCAAAAATTTTCTTAAAAATTTACGTGTGCTCGGAACAACCCTTGAAAGGCAAAAGTAAAATGACATGGAAGTTGTGATTGGTTTTTACATCACTCGCGCTAATGCGGACCCCCGAACTCCATTTCTGCAGTTATTCTTTTCGAGATTTTTTTCTCGTTGGTCCTGTCAACATACGTAGGTAAGTCCAAAGACAGGATTCTGACCACCATAACCACCCCCTCCCCGTTCAGTGTGTTTATGCCAGTCACGCTTGGCTTTTCCCACTGTCTCCTATTTTCACCCATTAAACTTTTTTTTTCATTTTGAATAACGCTTTCGGGATATTTTCTTCAGAGTTATTCTATTTGTTTTTAAATTTTTGACAACATCTGTTTTGGAAAAAGTTCCACGAAGTTTGTTTTAAGTGCAAATGCATCTGGACATACAGTGTAGAGTGGGATTCGAACAACAAATATGAGTTTCCGTCGCGAATCGAACCAGCGCTCCTTTGAATATGTTTTCTTTCCACGTTTATTAAAATTTGCTTCCTTCAGCCTACTTCCGATTGTTGTATATTTCAATTCGTATTAGTTCTTTTCCTGTTCTTTTTTCATTTGCATTGTTCGAGCCGTGATAACTTTCTCTCTTAATCTGGTTATTCGAATAGTTTTATACTTTTTTTTTTTCCTTTTCTCGATTTTCCCTTCGCACTCATTACAGATTTCGGTATCGCGCTTTTACATATTTTCAGTAATTTAATTCTCTTGTGTATAATTCCTTTCACTATTTTTAATTTGCCCTTAGTCCGAATCAAGAAAATATGTTAGGAAATGTTTCCCGTGTAAATCTTATTATGTGGTGGTGTAAAATTGATGCGAGCTTTTTCTAGCGATAAGGGTTTTGAAAGTGCAAGGGTCTCATTTATTAACCATAGTTGGGAAGGGGAAGGGGCGGAGGGGTGCCAGAAACCTTCCAGACAGAATATGCTTGAAACGAAAACTAGGTGCAGCATTTGACCGTACTCTTCCATCAGCAGGTGGGGTGCTCAGGGGGAGGGGGTGGCGAGCAACACTGCCACAGCGAGTCGCTGTAAATGATTTCATCGTCTGTGCTGGCTGAAACCGGTTCTTTGTGCTCCTACACTTTTACGAAACATTTCTCCCAACCTTTTTAGCGAAGCGAGGTCATATGTTCCATCCGAACTCTCGTCAGGCATGAATGTATCAGTGAGTTTGTCCCGTCACAATTCTATAAATTGATAATTCATCCGTATTATTCAGATTAACTCAAGAGGCAGAAGAGTGATGTAAAATAACCGAAATAGAAATTGATGCATTTGTGCCTGGTGCTAGTGTAACGACGAAGTTAACTCTTTATAAATGATGAAATAGGTAGCCCCTAGCGCTCAAATACACTTATATCTTGGCAAAAAGAATCCAACTTATCGCTGATCTCTTACTACATTTGGAATACAGCGAAGAGCGATGTAAAGCATTGCAATAACATTGTGAATGTTTCACATCCTACAGTCTTTCTTTTTCTCGTAGCGGGGCGGGGGTTCATTCATTACAAATATCTAGGAAAGGATTCCGTGATATACTTAAGTATCATAACATGCTGCGTAGCCAGGGTTCTTGGGTCCTAACCTCTAATAATTATGAGTTTTTCTTTTTCGTTGTTTCTTCAATCTTCATCAATTTATCTGAAGCATCATACATCCTCTGACGCCATTGGCTATATGTAAAAGTTGACATAAAATGAGTAAAATTCGAAAAAAGAGAACACAAGGATCTACTTTTCTCATAGCTCACCAAACATGTACAATTCCGTATTTTATGCTTTCAGCGCTATCATTATTCTTGGCAGGCAATGGAATTGAAGCAACTCTCACAACTAACGTAAACTACATGTCACTCAGGCATGACAATTCTCGCACATGTGTATTGGCACATGGTAGCGCAATAACTATCTTCTGGCCTCTTAGATTTCAATTCGTACTTTTTATTCCAGTTCAGTGATTGACTCATAATTTCGCCATTGAAGGTTTGGGTTGTATTTGGGTTATACGTATTGTGTTTTTGGTGCGCTAGGAAAAAGCAATCCCAAAGGTTCGCACTGAACAGAAAATTGTGTGTTTTCCCTCTGTCTCTTCCAACTCCGTCCCTATCTCTCACCCCACGTCCCCACTATTTAGGTAAACTGTTGTTAGAAATACAGGGTGTTTCGTAAGTTCGTTTACAACGCTTGGGAGGTGATTGTACGAGTGAAAATAACGTGGAAAGTTCATGTAACGAAATTCTGGAAACGGCTTTGTTGCCGAGTTATTGACGTTTTAAATCGTGGGAAAATGATTTTCCGAAGTGAATAATGTCAAAACGGGTGGAGAGAAGTCGTCGGTGTTGGGTGGTCCACTAAGAAATTGGGTACGCTCTTGTCAAAAAATCACGCGGCAATGTTGTGCAATGTCGGCGTAAGGGATTCCTCAAAGAACGCGAACGAAGATATTGACAAGAGTGGGGTGGGTGTGCGTTCTGCGTGAGCTGGTATCGACGAAACTTGGCATGTGTTGAATGGCACCAAAAAACAAAGAAAATGTCCTGAGCGAAGGGCACCATAACGTAAAAACGAAAAAATGAACTGTCATAGGTTGCATACCCTGAAGGGCACACAGTATGCTTAATGGAGATGTGAAGGGAACCTCATCACAGACGGTTTTCAAATTGTCCACCATGTACTTCCAAGCAGAGGCGACAACGGCGAATCAAGGGTTGTCTAGTGCGACCTAACAACCTCGGCTGACACGACAGGTGTTTCGTAAACGAGGCGTTTCATCTCTCCCCAGAGGAAGAAATCCAGGGGCGTAATATCAGGCGATCGAGGTGGCCATGGCACAGGCCCTCCCCTGCCAATGCACTGGTTTTGGAATACGGTATTGAGGAAATGGCGCACATTCCGATCGAAATGTGGGGGTGCTCCGTCATGTTGAAACCACAGTCTTTGTCTCAGTGCCAAGGGCACCTCCTCACTGAGAAATTTTTGATACGTGGGTCCACATAGGCGAACAGGGAGAATGTACGGTCCAATCAAATGGTCATGCAGTATCCCGCAACACACATTCACTGCAAATCTGTGCTTATGATGTGCCACTAGCAGTGCATGTCGATTTTCATGTTCCCACACACGTCTGCTTTTACTATTGAACACACCAGTTTTCGTGAAGATAGCCTCATCAGTCCATAGTACCGTATTCTGAAAATTGGGGATAGTCTCAATTTGATGAACAAACCATTGGCAAAAGTCCTCACGTGGGCCAAAGTCCCGAGGTAAAAGGTCTTGCACTTTCTTCAATTTGTACGGGTGCATCCCCTCTTCTGCCAGGACTCGCCACACATTCACATGGGAGGTGTTTCGTTCGTGGGCTAGTGTGCGTCTACTGGTGCCTGGATGATCCATCACTGCAGTTATCACATCTTCCACACCGTCGTGTTCGCACACTTTGCGGTCGTGCAACTTCTCGACGAAGTGGCAACACTGATCCTGTTTCCCGAAGTCGAGTGTCTACAGTTTGAAATAAGGTGTGTGATGGTAACACCCTATTTGGAAAACGTGCCCCATACAGACGCCTTGCAGCACGGCTATTACCTCCAGCCTCCCCATATACCAGATGTATGTCCGCCAGCTATTGGGTCGTGTATGCAGCCATCCCTTACACCGTGCTACAAGTGTTTATGGCCATGAACACTAGTACGCTTCACAGAACACGATGGGCTGTGGCTAAGAATTAATACGTAACACTGCTAGGTCAAATGTTTGCCCAACACTACTGTCCAAGAACCTCACGTCTTTCCATTCAACCGTGAATGTTTAACAACCTGCTGCTGGCACAGCACCTGAAGCACGAATGGCACAGACACGTGCGCCCCTTCATGAGGAAACCTACATTGTTGGCGCCCTTAGCGGGAAATGTGGTACGTAACGTCAGATTGCACGGACACCCATCTGCCCTTCAGTGTATGCGACCTTTGACAGTTCATTTTTTTTCGTTTTTACGTCATGGTGCACTTCGCTCAGGACATTTTCTTTGTTTTTTGGTGCCATTCAACACATGCCAATTTTCGTCGATACCACCTCACGCAGAACGCACACCCACCCCACTCTCGTCAACATCTTCGTTCGCGTCCTTTGGGGAATCCCTTGCGCCGACATTGCACAAAATTGCCGCGTGATTTTTTGACAAGAGCGTACCCAATTTCTTAGTGGACCGCCCAACACCGACGACTTCTCTCCACCCATTTTGACATTATTCAATTCGGAAAATCATTTTCCCACGTTTTCATACGTCAATAACTCGGGAAAAAAGTCGTTTCCGGAATTTCGTTACATGAACTTTTCACGTTGTTTTCATTCGTACAATCACCTCCCAAGCGTTGTAAACGAACTTACGAAACACCCTGTAAATTTTCCGAAGAATATCCACATTGAAAATAATATTCCTCAATTATTTTGATAGGGCATTTCTATTGCTCCGAACGAATTATCTCCATAAGAGGACTAGAGCCTCCCGGATGGTGCAGTGGTAGAGTTGTCACATTTTGATCAAGGGGTCCCGGGTTCGATACCCGGTGGAGGCACATAGTGGTTCGGAACAAACTATAAACTGTAGGTCCAGTCCCAATTAACCTTTCTGTGCACAAAGTGGGCTTAAAAAAACAAATCAATTCAATTCAATTGAATCATCTTATCAATATTTTTAAATCTACATGCACCTGCTTAATTTAATAGATTATACATTTATATTCATTGCGGGCAGAAATGTGCGAGAAAACAATGCATTTTTTTAGGGAATGCATGAGTCAATAATAATGTATATTTTACGGTATATACTATTTTATATTGCATTGATTCAATAGTACCCTTATTTCTTAAAGCAAGAGTGAGTTTCTTTGCACACACCACGCAAGCCCTGCTAGACGTAAATAGCAGATGCAGTAAATTCACGGTTGCCTTTTGCAACCACGCTTTGGCTTTAATTCGAGCCCCGGTGGGTGCTTCGTTCGAGATCCTGCAGCAGTTTTACTCGTATCTATGAATTGATCATGTCACTTGCAATGGAACCAATAAAATTAAACTTTCTGCACCGGAATGGGCATGAAACTCAACATGCACCAATGATAAGGTGTTTTCAAGAGGCATGTGCTACATGCAGCATGTCCCTTCGGTCCGAATGTTCCTTTACGATATCATTTCATCAAGCCTTACACTTCGGAATTTACAAGAGAGACGATAGTCCGCATGTTCTTGTGCGTCGGATCTGCTGCACTACAGATTGCTACGACCCTTGGTGTGGACAATTCATGCGTCAGGCGTTGGATTCGGGTTGCGAGGAAGAAGGGGACCAAGGAATGAAGTCAAGACCCAACAAAGGCGGGCCGAGGAAGATAACCAGGGAAGAAGATGCAGGCATCATTGAGATGAGCGAGGGCAATCCCTTCATGGCTGTAACGAAGATTCGCCAAGAGTTGAAACTGGAGTGCCATGCTGCAACAGTTCGGCACCGTAGAGCGGCATAGAAAGAAGCAATGATGCATTTCCATCATGAAGCACGGATCAGTTTTGCTTCACAATATTTGCCAGATCCTCAAGAATTTTGGCAGAACGTAATTTTGAGTTACGAGAAAGTATTTTCGTCTGACGAAAATGGTCACGTTTATGTTTGGAGGCGCATCAACACTCGCTACGGCCCCGAGAACATTTCTACCCATGCTAGGAGTGGCAGGATATTCGTGGCGGTGTGGGGATGGATCAGTTCGTTTGGAGTAGGTGGATTGGTGGAAGTGTCCTACAGAATGAATTCGCAGGAATACGTCGCAGTGCTGGAAAACCACATGCGAGAGAGACACCTTGAAGATGAAATTCCGCACGTGACTTTCGATCAAGACAACAGCAGCGTCCATACATCGAAAGCAACCACCACCTGGTTTAATCAGCACCTAGGAATTTCTAGAGTAGCTTGCCCAGCGAAGTCTCCCAATCGAAAACATTTGGGCGTTGATGTACGTTCAAATCCCACCCCTTCCTTATTATTTTTTCCCTTTTTATTTACTGAGTACGAAGTGTTGTAATAACATAATATAAGATTACATTATAGTAGACCCAGTGGCCGGGTTCTGCAACCGAAAGTGGAGCTCGGTGGAGCTCACCTTAATGGATTTCTCTCGTAAGGCATGAGCTCCATTTTCTCGCAGTGTTGCCAACTCCTCACTCGAAAAAATCACCAAGGTTTTTTTTTTTGGGTCTAACCTAACCTAAAGCAAGGAGCTGGCAACACTGCTTGAGGCTTGCCATGCATGATGTGCTATACACACGTGCGTGCGCTGGTGCCTTTTATTATTTTTCGTATTGTGAGTAGTAGGTGGAATGCTTCGTTCTGGGCCTGTCCTTTGACCTACTTTTTATTTTACGACGTTTTACGCGCTAAACTAACCTACAATGAGAGTAGAACACCATACCGGGTTCGAAGCCCTCATTTGGGGCTCGAATCATCATGTGGGGCTCAGTGTTGCCAACTCACCCCACGAAAATTTCACCAACTGATATTTTGAAGCTTTTTGGGGGGAGTTGGCAACCTCACACAAGCAGTGTTACCAACTCGGCGTAGCTTTTTGGGTGTTAACCCCAGTGTTTCTAATTCGGCGTAGCCTTTCACGGTGTATAATTTTTTAGTTTTTTTTTGAGGGGGTTTTGCCAACCCATCCGAAGATTCCACTATATCTTTCACTGGCTAAGCTAACCTACAAATAGTGGCAGTACTGACGAGGCTCGAATTATTATTTGAGGCTCGAATTATTATTTGACGCTCGAATTATTATTTGAGGCTCGAAACGAATCGCTAAATATAAAATAAAATAACAATGTCTATGAACCTGTTTGGCTTCAGGAAGCAGGCTATGGAGGCATTCGCCCAAAGTGCACCGTCGCCACCTGCGAGCTTGGACCTGTTGCCCTCCCTATTGTCTAAACTCAACGGTTTGTTGATTATACACTTGAATAGCATCCTGACCCAGTACGACGAGGATGTGGGCAAGACTTTCTACATATTCAACAACAACTTGAATTATTACCAGTTCCCCATCTCCGGCAAACTGCAGTTTGACATGAATCCCGAGAATAAAGGAGAGTTGCCAACATTTTACTCGAAAAGTCACCAAGATTTTTGTTTTTGTCTAACCTAACCTAAAGCGAGGAGCTGGCAATTCTGCTTGAGGCCTTACAGTGCATAAAGCAATTTGCCAACCTACTGGTATTTTTGCCATAGTTTTTTACAAAAAAAAAAAAGAGAGAGGGAAGAGTTAAACAACCGGCAGTATTGCCAACACCTACCTACAGCTTTTTTTACTTGGCAAGGGTTTAGCCAATTTAGCAAGGAGTGCCGGCAACAAATATATACTGCCGTAAAAGAGAAAGAGATGGATGGATAGCAACACAGTATGTGTGTGCGTGTGTGCGTATAATATGTAGTATTATTAACTAGAGTGTGTTGGCAACCCATCTGCAACTAAAAAAGATAGAGATACCTATTGCTGTAAGATAAAGAGAGAGACTAAGCTGGCAACAGTGGTGAGCGAATACGTATTATTTCCAAGTCCCGGGCAACACTGGCAACATCAATTGCGGTTCAGTGTTGCCAACTCACCTCAAGAATATTTCACCATATGATATTTTACAGGCGAAGCTAACCTACGAATGGGAGTTGGCAATACTGACTAGTGGAGGTAGCCAGGGCTGCGTCCGAATTAGCAACAGATGTTACCTAGAGCGCTGTTCCATCCGGGACTCAGCCAATCTCTGTTGTCCGAATTTGCGGTAGACGTGGAGTTGGAGGGAAGAGCAGAGAGGCGCGACAGATGCATGCTTGAACTTGCTGTGACGCTGCGCTTGGCAGCCATATTCTAACTTTCTCTTTGTACAGACAATATTTACTGATTAGAGGATGTAAAACTCAGTTACATTTTAATATTTTATCGATAATACTGAATGCAGAAAAATTGTAAATGATGAAATAGTGTGTTATATTTTTAATATGAGTAGTAAATAGGTGGAAATTATTGTCATGTTTGTTTGCGCCCCAGAGCGCGGTGGGTGAAGTTCGGGCTGATACCTGGCGGGAAAAGTGACAGCCGTACTACAAGGGGACATGCAGATTCGGACGACTTGGACGTGACTTCGACGGCATGCGAGAGCAACGGGAGAGAACGGGATGGAGTGCTTGCCAATCCGGACACGGCTTTTTCTCTCGGGAACGATGTGCCACACACACACGCGCGCGCCTATTTATCTATCATGGGTAGATCATGTTCTACGCATTTATTTGTTGCGCTGACACAGCGTGATGAGTAAATGCTTTTTCTTATTTTTGAAGTATGAATGCATTTTATTGTAATCTTCCAAGTCTCGGGGACACCAATGTTTGTATATCGCGATTTTTGTAAACCTCTCTCGGGAACAATGTGCCACACACACACACACACACACACACACCAACATTGCTGTAAGATGAGGAGGGAGAGAGACCTATAGCTGGCAACAGTGGTGAGCGAATACGTATTATTTCCAAGTCCCGGGCGCCAATGTATATCGGGATTTTTGTAAACCTCTCTCGCGGGAACGATGTGCCACACATGTGTGCGCGTGCTTCTTATTATTTTTGTATTGTGATGCAAACAAACAAATAATAATTTTTTTTATTTTTTAGGATTTCTGGCCTCTATAACCTCGCCAGGGTGCGTGGGTGCTCAACACCAGTTCTAACGGTCATAGCTATCAAAAGCCTAATGCCTCTGTAGAGTTTTGTGAGTTATTATTTTTTTAATTTGCGCATCGAACTAACTTATATTGGATTTTGATCGTAGTGTGCAGTGTTAATTTGATCAGAGGTGCCTTATTGGCTGGATTGTTGTTATTCTGCAGCACTGTTGAGGTGAAATCCAAATTGTACATGTGCTTGTCGAAATGTTTTTGTATGCGTGGAAGAGTGTGCTTGGACCAGTAGGGAAATTTATTTTTCGCACCGAGGTCTGTCGCGAAAGTTTTTGTGCTTGAATTATGCGAGAGAGTTGTTGTCGAAGATTCGTCCAATAGGAGTTGGCAACACTGACTAGTTGCTTCACAATTTTTTTGTTTTTTAAATATATGATATTTCACAGGTGAGGCTAACCTACAAGTTACAAGTTGACGGCGTAATCTTCTATAAGATGATAAGTATGCAATAAGATGAAGAAGATGCTAACTGGCAATAGCGGTGTTAATGTTTCTAGCTTTCTACCCCCTCTCACCGGGCTTCCTCCCTCTTATGGTGCAGTGGTATTTAAGGATTCGATACTTGCACAAGTGGTTTTTGAAACTGTAGGTCCACCCCTGATTAGTCTTACTTACAGGGGACTCTTGTAAACACTACGAGGACGAAAAAAAGCATATTTTTGTTTTTCTACATGTATGTATGTATGTAATGCGATTTGTGTGGGGGTCAAAATTTTGAATTTACGGCTTAATTAATCTGCATGAATGCTTAATGTTTGATTTTTCTTATTTCTAGTTTGATATGAGATATACACAATTTTATTTTTTGAAGTACAGTTAATATTACCTAGTTTGGGTTAAGCTGTAACATACAACTAGCGATCGACACGACCACCTGACACACAGACAGAGAGAGTGTGAGTAAATTCAAAGTGTGATTTATTGTGAACTAAACTAACCTCACTTACCTACCTACATATAGTCTTACAGGTAACTCAAAAAGCAGAAAGTAGTACATAGCATGACAAGTCGATCTATCGTAAACTAAACTAAGCTCACTCGCCTATTCACATATAGCCTTACAGGTGACTCAAAGGCAGAAAGGCAGCTATATCACTTGTAAGGGTCAACACACAAGATTTATTGCAAACTAAATTAACCTACGACATAAGCCATGGACACATCTTCCAGATAGGGTATAAGCAACTCACCTTTTGCAATTGTATAACGGGGGAAAATTAACCTACAGCTGGCAACACTGTTTGAGTTGCTTTCGACGAGCCAAACTCAAATAGGCTAAAGCTAATCTTCTACAGCTAGAAGCTTGAAACATATACCCTCGCAGAGTATGCCAACTTACCTTATGTAAAAATATTACCTAGTACGGTTAAGCTGTGACATACAACTAACGATCAACACGACCACCTGACACACATACGGAGAGAGTGAGACAGCTTATACGCAATATATTCCTACACATGTACTGGGTTTAAAAGGTAATTTGCAACAACTATTTCATTCACTCCCTATCAAAATCTTCTAACCACATGTTTTTGACACTTGCCGCCAGAACATGGTGGTTTTAGACTGTAAATTCAACCCGATTATTCTATTTGTGCATGATGCCTGCATTTGGAATATTTTATTCTTGGCATACGGTATTTTGCGTGCTCCAGTAACCTTGTGCTCGATTCACGGAAGCTATGACGTGTATATCCTGTTTCGCGAACATGCGAGAATTTTTCACAATAGATAATATATTGCAAGAGCGAGTTGTTTGTGTATATAAATCTAGTTTTGGAAATAGACATGAATATAATGTCAAAAATTATTGCATAACTTAAAAATATTGATATTTATTGCACTAGCAAAGGTAAATGTGGAATGCCCCGGCCCCTCAGCTGTTAGGTTAAACACCATAAAAATTTTATTACTGATAGCAAGCATTCTCATATCGACAAAACAGATCTAGTAATGAGCTGTCTTGCAAGTCTCCCGAGTGAAGGAATATGATGCCACTATAAACTGTAAACAAGATATGCAGTCCCTCGCATGAGATGTACGAGGCTTATGAACCTCGACCTATAGAGTTGTACAATGGATGTTTTTTTTTTTTTTAAGCATAGCGGTGTGTTTTCGTTTATTTCAATGTCATCGAGCGGGCATGTAAAGAAGGGGAGAGAAAAAAAAGGAGGAGGGGTTATAACGGATAATTCATATTTCGATTTCAATATTTTTGCTAGTCACGATTCACCTGCTATCTAGAAGGACACTGGACGAAGGCTAAAAGCGAGTGAAGGAGAGAAATGTTATTTTTTTTATCTTTTTGATTGTGTGTGATGAAATAGTTTTAGATAATAATAGTAGGCTAATAGAATTGTAGAAAACGGCTGTATCGTGATGCGAGGCTGAAAGCAATTTCGAAAGCAGTCTCGGGCATCTTCGCGTTCAGCCAACAAGGAAAATGCACATGGAGGGCGCAACGGTATTGTCCATGGATGGTTTTTCTGAATAAACATACATATCAGTTTTTGCAGTCTCCAGATGGGACCGGAGCTTTTGTTTTGGTTGGACAAGGGGGTTCAGATAAATACATGGACATCAAAATAAAAGAAAAAAAATTTACTCCACTGCTCACATGTATTGAGTCTTCCAATAACACACCTCGCGGGGGCGTACCTACATGTATGCAAAATATAGTTAATGTCTTATTTCTCGAACCTGTGGTCTGTAGATTTGCTTTTGTTGGCAACAGAAACAGAAAAAATGGCACCATGTTATTGAATACTGATATGGGTGTACTGTAATCATAACAATTTTTCTAGTTAAAAATCTATGTCGAAAAGCAATGTTGGGTGACTTGTCTGTGTTGGGTCTTATTAACAACTTCACAGCTGTACCTGCACAACTCATCGACTACAAGGCAACAATGTTAGGAAATGTGTGCGTGGCTCCGAGAATACAATTTAAAATCACTAATGTGGCATGAACCCCCTCCACTTGTGTGTATTTGAATATGCGAAAATTAGACATTTTGAATAATCGATGAGAACAATCACAAAATCAGGTTGCACCTGTATGACGTGTTCAAACTTCAGACGATTTTTGTTAATCTACAAAAGCCAAGTGTGAACGGAGATTACTACGAAAATTGGGGGAAAAGAAAAGAAGCGAGGCTATTTTGGCTAATGGCAACGATGAGGATGAATAATGGTTGTTTTGATAAAATTGACGAAGTCAATATGCCTAGCCTAAAATAAAATTCAACAATTAATGTTAAACATTTGCCACTCTGAAATGGCGACGGCTATCATCATAATATCACTTGTTTCTAACCTGTTCATATTGGCCCTCTCTCTACCCCTCCATAAATTCGATTCGAAAGGCACAATCATTCCAGTTCTTGAATAAGACTCGCATATGCCCTCAGAAAAAACAAGAGAAGAAATAAATAAATCAAGTCATGTATATTCTTCATCCCCCCAATTTTCTTCCACAACACCGCACGAAGCCTCGAGTTTCGGATATTGTTGTTGTGCGACAGGATAGGATAGATGAACCGTATGTTTACCGAGGACCAGACGTAATCAAACATTTTTTTGAAAAGATAGTTGAAGAGGTTGAGACCATTGGCAGCCTCTTACGCGAATCGAAACCAAATGCTCCTATTATCCAGCGATGAACTTCAATCTCACAATAACATTGAAACGTGTCCGGTGTGCGATCAAAGGTTTTACCGACGAGAACCGGAAAGTAATTTCATCATAATTATTTCACCGGAAACTACATCGGTGGAATCTGTAACATAATGTATTTATGTATGTGTTTGACAATCATATATCACTTACTAGAACAATTTTCACATTGTTTTCACTATGTAAGATGATATTTTATTTATATTTACGATAAAATAGAGGTTTGGGTGTAATAACAGTTTTTATTAATTAATTTAGAGATGTATTTTTTATTTGTTGAGTTAATGATTAGGTTAATTTGTTATTTTCTCGCGAAAAAAAAGAGGGGACCACAGCTGAAAGAAAATACACAACTTGTATTATTGAGGTCAAGAGTTTGTTTTAACATCACTTTTTGCACACATAGGCTAATCACGACTCGGGATATGTTTAAAATGGAATCTGAAACATTGATTATGCGACCTGACTGGAACTCGAATAGGACACACTGATTACAAAACGTCGATATATTACCACTTGGTAAGAAATTGAAGTGTTTCAATTCACACACACACTCACAATTTAAAACAACTAAACTGATCGCAGGCCCAACTGGTGGCTGGCATACACAACTATCCATCCACCAGTTGTCTTCTGGGGCGTGTGTCTCGATGAGTGTCAACAACCTCCATTGTGAAGTAAAATCTGTAGGGGTAACATCACTCTCCAATTACAATGTTGGCAAACTTTCCAACTTCATCGTGAACGACGACAAAGGTATCGGCTACCTGATAAAAATTATCAACACGCTGCCTCCGAGATTCTGGAACGTTGCCGAAGGAAAGGGACTCGTGAACGACATCATCAACAAGTTATTTTTCGAGATGCATTTACCTGGCTACCAATACTGCGAACCGGGTACCAAACTCGAGAAAAGATTGGAGAGAGGAGACAAGGGTGTGAATCCGTTGGACGCGGCATGCAAAGATTACGATATTGCTTACAATACGCACACGAATTTGGATGCACGTCACGAAGCAGACAAGAAATTGGAGCATGTCGCTTTCAGGAGGGTCATGAGCAGAGACGTTTTTTTTTTTTTTTTTTTGGGGGGAAAAAGTTGTAGCATTGGGCATCACTATCGCCATGAACACGAAACAAAAATTTGGATGGGGAATCCTACCTAGAGTTATTTTTAACTGGCAACGAGGTGATCTTGGTCAGCACGACGAACCCTCAGCTGTTATAGAAGATATCTGAAACCAGCTTACACTAGTTACTTATAGCTCCCCCAATTTTCTCACGATGGTGGGTTGCTACCGGCCCTATACGTAGGCCGGATAAATTCCGACCAGAGCCGGATTCGAACCTATGCCGTCTCGCAGCGAACAATCTCAAGACGAGTGAACGCCGTAACTCGCTCAGCTACGGAGGAGGACTCTCTCTCTCTCTACTCTTTCTCTAATTTTCATCATTATTGTTAAAATTAATCCAAGAGAAAATATATATTTTGTGTTGACATGGGAAATATGCAATAAAAAAATGCATGATCAATAGTTAAGGTCAAAATCTGAATAAACAGTGAGGGTGATACACGCAAGCTTCCAGACATATGATTTGCACAGAATTAAATATAAAATGAGAGATGGAAGGTTTTTGTTACTATTAGAATTTAAGGACGGAAAATATGTACAGCGAATGAATACTACGTTTGACTAATCGTGAAGATGAGTATCACAGTACGTTTTTATCGTTCTTATATAAACGTTGAAACGTTTAAGAACGTATAAGAACGTTTACCGAAACGTTTCAACAATGTTATACGTTCTTAAACGTTTCAACGTTTATATAAGAACGATAAAAACGTACTGTGATACTCATCTTCACGATTAGTCAAACGTAGTATTCATTCGCTGTACATATTTTCCGTCCTTAAATTCTAATAGTAACAAAAACCTTCCATCTCTCATTTTATATTTAATTCTGTGCAAATCATATGTCTGGAAGCTTGCGTGTATCACCCTCACTGTTTATTCAGATTTTGACCTTAACTATTGATCATATGCATTTTTTTAGCATATTTCCCATGTCAACACAAAATATATATTTTCTCTTGGATTAATTTTAACAATAATGATGAAAATTAGAGAAAGAGTAGAGAGAGAGAGAGTCCTCCTCCGTAGCTGAGCGAGTTACGGCGTTCACTCGTCTTGAGATTGTTCGCTGCGAGACGGCATAGGTTCGAATCCGGCTCTGGTCGGAATTTATCCGGCCTACGTATAGGGCCGGTAGCAACCCACCATCGTGAGAAAATTGGGGGAGCTATAAGTAACTAGTGTAAGCTGGTTTCAGATATCTTCTATAACAGCTGAGGGTTCGTCGTGCTGACCAAGATCACCTCGTTGCCAGTTAAAAATAACTCTAGGTAGGATTCCCCATCCAAATTTTTGTTTCGTGTTCATGGCGATAGTGATGCCCAATGCTACAACTTTTTCCCCCCCAAAAAAAAAAAAAAAAAAACGTCTCTGCTCATGACCCTCCTGAAAGCGACATGCTCCAATTTCTTGTCTGCTTCGTGACGTGCATCCAAATTCGTGTGCGTATTGTAAGCAATATCGTAATCTTTGCATGCCGCGTCCAACGGATTCACACCCTTGTCTCCTCTCTCCAATCTTTTCTCGAGTTTGGTACCCGGTTCGCAGTATTGGTAGCCAGGTAAATGCATCTCGAAAAATAACTTGTTGATGATGTCGTTCACGAGTCCCTTTCCTTCGGCAACGTTCCAGAATCTCGGAGGCAGCGTGTTGATAATTTTTATCAGGTAGCCGATACCTTTGTCGTCGTTCACGATGAAGTTGGAAAGTTTGCCAACATTGTAATTGGAGAGTGATGTTACCCCTACAGATTTTACTTCACAATGGAGGTTGTTGACACTCATCGAGACACACGCCCCAGAAGACAACTGGTGGATGGATAGTTGTGTATGCCAGCCACCAGTTGGGCCTGCGATCAGTTTAGTTGTTTTAAATTGTGAGTGTGTGTGTGAATTGAAACACTTCAATTTCTTACCAAGTGGTAATATATCGACGTTTTGTAATCAGTGTGTCCTATTCCGAGTTCCAGTCAGGTCGCATAATCAATGTTTCAGATTCCATTTTAAACATATCCCGAGTCGTGATTAGCCTATGTGTGCAAAAAGTGATGTTAAAACAAACTCTTGACCTCAATAATACAAGTTGTGTATTTTCTTTCAGCTGTGGTCCCCTCTTTTTTTTCGCGAGAAAATAACAAATTAACCTAATCATTAACTCAACAAATAAAAAATACATCTCTAAATTAATTAATAAAAACTGTTATTACACCCAAACCTCTATTTTATCGTAAATATAAATAAAATATCATCTTACATAGTGAAAACAATGTGAAAATTGTTCTAGTAAGTGATATATGATTGTCAAACACATACATAAATACATTATGTTACAGATTCCACCGATGTAGTTTCCGGTGAAATAATTATGATGAAATTACTTTCCGGTTCTCGTCGGTAAAACCTTTGATCGCACACCGGACACGTTTCAATGTTATTGTGAGATTGAAGTTCATCGCTGGATAATAGGAGCATTTGGTTTCGATTCGCGTAAGAGGCTGCCAATGGTCTCAACCTCTTCAACTATCTTTTCAAAAAAATGTTTGATTACGTCTGGTCCTCGGTAAACATACGGTTCATCTATCCTATCCTGTCGCACAACAACAATATCCGAAACTCGAGGCTTCGTGCGGTGTTGTGGAAGAAAATTGGGGGGATGAAGAATATACATGACTTGATTTATTTATTTCTTCTCTTGTTTTTTCTGAGGGCATATGCGAGTCTTATTCAAGAACTGGAATGATTGTGCCTTTCGAATCGAATTTATGGAGGGGTAGAGAGAGGGCCAATAAGAACAGGTTAGAAACAAGTGATATTATGATGATAGCCGTCGCCATTTCAGAGTGGCAAATGTTTAACATTAATTGTTGAATTTTATTTTAGGCTAGGCATATTGACTTCGTCAATTTTATCAAAACAACCATTATTCATCCTCATCGTTGCCATTAGCCAAAATAGCCTCGCTTCTTTTCTTTTCCCCCAATTTTCGTAGTAATCTCCGTTCACACTTGGCTTTTGTAGATTAACAAAAATCGTCTGAAGTTTGAACACGTCATACAGGTGCAACCTGATTTTGTGATTGTTCTCATCGATTATTCAAAATGTCTAATTTTCGCATATTCAAATACACACAAGTGGAGGGGGTTCATGCCACATTAGTGATTTTAAATTGTATTCTCGGAGCCACGCACACATTTCCTAACATTGTTGCCTTGTAGTCGATGAGTTGTGCAGGTACAGCTGTGAAGTTGTTAATAAGACCCAACACAGACAAGTCACCCAACATTGCTTTTCGACATAGATTTTTAACTAGAAAAATTGTTATGATTACAGTACACCCATATCAGTATTCAATAACATGGTGCCATTTTTTCTGTTTCTGTTGCCAACAAAAGCAAATCTACAGACCACAGGTTCGAGAAATAAGACATTAACTATATTTTGCATACATGTAGGTACGCCCCCGCGAGGTGTGTTATTGGAAGACTCAATACATGTGAGCAGTGGAGTAAATTTTTTTTCTTTTATTTTGATGTCCATGTATTTATCTGAACCCCCTTGTCCAACCAAAACAAAAGCTCCGGTCCCATCTGGAGACTGCAAAAACTGATATGTATGTTTATTCAGAAAAACCATCCATGGACAATACCGTTGCACCCTCCATGTGCATTTTCCTTGTTGGCTGAACGCGAAGATGCCCGAGACTGCTTTCGAAATTGCTTTCAGCCTCGCATCACGATACAGCCGTTTTCTACAATTCTATTAGCCTACTGTTATTATCTACAACTATTTCATCACACACAATCAAAAAGATAAAAAAAATAACATTTCTCTCCTTCACTCGCTTTTAGCCTTCGTCCAGTGTCCTTCTAGATAGCAGGTGAATCGTGACTAGCAAAAATATTGAAATCGAAATATGAATTATCCGTTATAACCCCTCCTCCTTTTTTTTCTCTCCCCTTCTTTACATGCCCGCTCGATGACATTGAAATAAACGAAAACACACCGCTATGCTTAAAAAAAAAAAAACATCCATTGTACAACTCTATAGGTCGAGGTTCATAAGCCTCGTACATCTCATGCGAGGGACTGCATATCTTGTTTACAGTTTATAGTGGCATCATATTCCTTCACTCGGGAGACTTGCAAGACAGCTCATTACTAGATCTGTTTTGTCGATATGAGAATGCTTGCTATCAGTAATAAAATTTTTATGGTGTTTAACCTAACAGCTGAGGGGCCGGGGCATTCCACATTTACCTTTGCTAGTGCAATAAATATCAATATTTTTAAGTTATGCAATAATTTTTGACATTATATTCATGTCTATTTCCAAAACTAGATTTATATACACAAACAACTCGCTCTTGCAATATATTATCTATTGTGAAAAATTCTCGCATGTTCGCGAAACAGGAAATACACGTCATAGCTTCCGTGAATCGAGCACAAGGTTACTGGAGCACGCAAAATACCGTATGCCAAGAATAAAATATTCCAAATGCAGGCATCATGCACAAATAGAATAATCGGGTTGAATTTACAGTCTAAAACCACCATGTTCTGGCGGCAAGTGTCAAAAACATGTGGTTAGAAGATTTTGATAGGGAGTGAATGAAATAGTTGTTGCAAATTACCTTTTAAACCCAGTACATGTGTAGGAATATATTGCGTATAAGCTGTCTCACTCTCTCCGTATGTGTGTCAGGTGGTCGTGTTGATCGTTAGTTGTATGTCACAGCTTAACCGTACTAGGTAATATTTTTACATAAGGTAAGTTGGCATACTCTGCGAGGGTATATGTTTCAAGCTTCTAGCTGTAGAAGATTAGCTTTAGCCTATTTGAGTTTGGCTCGTCGAAAGCAACTCAAACAGTGTTGCCAGCTGTAGGTTAATTTTCCCCCGTTATACAATTGCAAAAGGTGAGTTGCTTATACCCTATCTGGAAGATGTGTCCATGGCTTATGTCGTAGGTTAATTTAGTTTGCAATAAATCTTGTGTGTTGACCCTTACAAGTGATATAGCTGCCTTTCTGCCTTTGAGTCACCTGTAAGGCTATATGTGAATAGGCGAGTGAGCTTAGTTTAGTTTACGATAGATCGACTTGTCATGCTATGTACTACTTTCTGCTTTTTGAGTTACCTGTAAGACTATATGTAGGTAGGTAAGTGAGGTTAGTTTAGTTCACAATAAATCACACTTTGAATTTACTCACACTCTCTCTGTCTGTGTGTCAGGTGGTCGTGTCGATCGCTAGTTGTATGTTACAGCTTAACCCAAACTAGGTAATATTAACTGTACTTCAAAAAATAAAATTGTGTATATCTCATATCAAACTAGAAATAAGAAAAATCAAACATTAAGCATTCATGCAGATTAATTAAGCCGTAAATTCAAAATTTTGACCCCCACACAAATCGCATTACATACATACATACATGTAGAAAAACAAAAATATGCTTTTTTTCGTCCTCGTAGTGTTTACAAGAGTCCCCTGTAAGTAAGACTAATCAGGGGTGGACCTACAGTTTCAAAAACCACTTGTGCAAGTATCGAATCCTTAAATACCACTGCACCATAAGAGGGAGGAAGCCCGGTGAGAGGGGGTAGAAAGCTAGAAACATTAACACCGCTATTGCCAGTTAGCATCTTCTTCATCTTATTGCATACTTATCATCTTATAGAAGATTACGCCGTCAACTTGTAACTTGTAGGTTAGCCTCACCTGTGAAATATCATATATTTAAAAAATAAAAAAATTGTGAAGCAACTAGTCAGTGTTGCCAACTCCTATTGGACGAATCTTCGACAACAACTCTCTCGCATAATTCAAGCACAAAAACTTTCGCGACAGACCTCGGTGCGAAAAATAAATTTCCCTACTGGTCCAAGCACACTCTTCCACGCATACAAAAACATTTCGACAAGCACATGTACAATTTGGATTTCACCTCAACAGTGCTGCAGAATAACAACAATCCAGCCAATAAGGCACCTCTGATCAAATTAACACTGCACACTACGATCAAAATCCAATATAAGTTAGTTCGATGCGCAAATTAAAAAAATAATAACTCACAAAACTCTACAGAGGCATTAGGCTTTTGATAGCTATGACCGTTAGAACTGGTGTTGAGCACCCACGCACCCTGGCGAGGTTATAGAGGCCAGAAATCCTAAAAAATAAAAAAAATTATTATTTGTTTGTTTGCATCACAATACAAAAATAATAAGAAGCACGCGCACACATGTGTGGCACATCGTTCCCGCGAGAGAGGTTTACAAAAATCCCGATATACATTGGCGCCCGGGACTTGGAAATAATACGTATTCGCTCACCACTGTTGCCAGCTATAGGTCTCTCTCCCTCCTCATCTTACAGCAATGTTGGTGTGTGTGTGTGTGTGTGTGTGTGTGGCACATTGTTCCCGAGAGAGGTTTACAAAAATCGCGATATACAAACATTGGTGTCCCCGAGACTTGGAAGATTACAATAAAATGCATTCATACTTCAAAAATAAGAAAAAGCATTTACTCATCACGCTGTGTCAGCGCAACAAATAAATGCGTAGAACATGATCTACCCATGATAGATAAATAGGCGCGCGCGTGTGTGTGTGGCACATCGTTCCCGAGAGAAAAAGCCGTGTCCGGATTGGCAAGCACTCCATCCCGTTCTCTCCCGTTGCTCTCGCATGCCGTCGAAGTCACGTCCAAGTCGTCCGAATCTGCATGTCCCCTTGTAGTACGGCTGTCACTTTTCCCGCCAGGTATCAGCCCGAACTTCACCCACCGCGCTCTGGGGCGCAAACAAACATGACAATAATTTCCACCTATTTACTACTCATATTAAAAATATAACACACTATTTCATCATTTACAATTTTTCTGCATTCAGTATTATCGATAAAATATTAAAATATAACTGAGTTTTACATCCTCTAATCAGTAAATATTGTCTGTACAAAGAGAAAGTTAGAATATGGCTGCCAAGCGCAGCGTCACAGCAAGTTCAAGCATGCATCTGTCGCGCCTCTCTGCTCTTCCCTCCAACTCCACGTCTACCGCAAATTCGGACAACAGAGATTGGCTGAGTCCCGGATGGAACAGCACTCTAGGTAACATCTGTTGCTAATTCGGACGCAGCCCTGGCTACCTCCACTAGTCAGTATTGCCAACTCCCATTCGTAAGTTAGCTTCGCCTGTAAAATATCATATGGTGAAATATTCTTGAGGTGAGTTGGCAACACTGAACCGCAATTGATGTTGCCAGTGTTGCCCGGGACTTGGAAATAATACGTATTCGCTCACCACTGTTGCCAGCTTAGTCTCTCTCTTTATCTTACAGCAATAGGTATCTCTATCTTTTTTAGTTGCAGATGGGTTGCCAACACACTCTAGTTAATAATACTACATATTATACGCACACACGCACACACATACTGTGTTGCTATCCATCCATCTCTTTCTCTTTTACGGCAGTATATATTTGTTGCCGGCACTCCTTGCTAAATTGGCTAAACCCTTGCCAAGTAAAAAAAGCTGTAGGTAGGTGTTGGCAATACTGCCGGTTGTTTAACTCTTCCCTCTCTCTTTTTTTTTTTTTGTAAAAAACTATGGCAAAAATACCAGTAGGTTGGCAAATTGCTTTATGCACTGTAAGGCCTCAAGCAGAATTGCCAGCTCCTCGCTTTAGGTTAGGTTAGACAAAAACAAAAATCTTGGTGACTTTTCGAGTAAAATGTTGGCAACTCTCCTTTATTCTCGGGATTCATGTCAAACTGCAGTTTGCCGGAGATGGGGAACTGGTAATAATTCAAGTTGTTGTTGAATATGTAGAAAGTCTTGCCCACATCCTCGTCGTACTGGGTCAGGATGCTATTCAAGTGTATAATCAACAAACCGTTGAGTTTAGACAATAGGGAGGGCAACAGGTCCAAGCTCGCAGGTGGCGACGGTGCACTTTGGGCGAATGCCTCCATAGCCTGCTTCCTGAAGCCAAACAGGTTCATAGACATTGTTATTTTATTTTATATTTAGCGATTCGTTTCGAGCCTCAAATAATAATTCGAGCGTCAAATAATAATTCGAGCCTCAAATAATAATTCGAGCCTCGTCAGTACTGCCACTATTTGTAGGTTAGCTTAGCCAGTGAAAGATATAGTGGAATCTTCGGATGGGTTGGCAAAACCCCCTCAAAAAAAAACTAAAAAATTATACACCGTGAAAGGCTACGCCGAATTAGAAACACTGGGGTTAACACCCAAAAAGCTACGCCGAGTTGGTAACACTGCTTGTGTGAGGTTGCCAACTCCCCCCAAAAAGCTTCAAAATATCAGTTGGTGAAATTTTCGTGGGGTGAGTTGGCAACACTGAGCCCCACATGATGATTCGAGCCCCAAATGAGGGCTTCGAACCCGGTATGGTGTTCTACTCTCATTGTAGGTTAGTTTAGCGCGTAAAACGTCGTAAAATAAAAAGTAGGTCAAAGGACAGGCCCAGAACGAAGCATTCCACCTACTACTCACAATACGAAAAATAATAAAAGGCACCAGCGCGCGCACGTGTGTATAGCACATCATGCATGGCAAGCCTCAAGCAGTGTTGCCAGCTCCTTGCTTTAGGTTAGGTTAGACCCAAAAAAAAAAACCTTGGTGATTTTTTCGAGTGAGGAGTTGGCAACACTGCGAGAAAATGGAGCTCATGCCTTACGAGAGAAATCCATTAAGGTGAGCTCCACCGAGCTCCACTTTCGGTTGCAGAACCCGGCCACTGGGTCTACTCATTATGTTAATGTAAATATTTATGCGATGCATGCTGAGTGGCGGCGATTGGGTTCCAAAACTGATGGGGCAAGGTGCCAAAACTGGGGGGGGGGGGCAAGGACAGTTTACTTTCCCTTGGTAGATAAGGTTTAGTATAGTGCGGGGGCAATTGCTCCTCCACATACCCCTAATCGTCGGCACTGTGTATGCCTCAATAATGCTGCTAATAATGTTCTTAATATTTAAGTGATTGGCAGAATTTTAGGCAAAACGTTTCCTTTCATTCATCTGTCAAAAGTTATGTTAACACATATTTTAAGAACTTACATGCTATTAATATCTGTTCTTAAGCAGGATGTTGTAATGAAGGAGTCCCGGGCTCGACACCCGGTGGAGGTGCGTTGCACGATGGTTCGGATGCCAGTTTAAAATGTAGTTCCAGTACCGATTAGTCTGTCTGTGCAGAAAATGGACTTTTAAAACAACAATACAAACATATATGCAAATATAATGTTCTTTGCTTGCGTTCTTCACTTTGTTTTCCATGATACAACCACAAATGTTATGCTATATTCAGCGTTTGATACTACCCACCTTAAAATTAACATGACATGTTTCTTCTCATTCCACGCTGCATCTTGCTCACTACGATTAAAATGTCTTCAGGAAATGCTGGACGTAAATTAAATAAATATTTAACTGTAATTTCTCAAAAATGTAGATAAGTATTCTCGTCCAAGGCCGTTTACTTTCTGAAAAAGTCTCCGCAAAGAAGCAAGAAGTTTGAATCAACGACCTTTGATTCCACAAACAAACACGATCCTCCTACACCACGCCGACATACTCACGTTATTTTAAGTACTCCGTTCGAGAGATGAAGACATACACATTTCTGTAGAAGTGGAAAATTGTAGGTGGGGAGACGGAAGACAGCGGCTTACGTAAATTTTCATTGCTAAGCAATTGTATATCTCAATTTTATAACAGAAAAGTCAGGTTCATATTTCGAAAATAACGTGAAGGTCAATGCCGCTTGTCACAACGAAAAAATGTTTTTCATAGTTTGTAGTTCGTTAACATGCACTTGTAAGATTTTCCAATGTTTAAACTTCACACATGGGTTCGAGTCCGCCTGGGTTCAGTCTCTGGGTATTCGGCCTGTGTATAGGACCGGTCGCAACACACCAAAGTGATGAAATTGCGAAGTTACAAGTGAGTAGTGTAACCCGGTCATAAAAATCTCCTATAACGGCTGAGGGTTCGACGTGCTGACCCCACGTCACCTCAATACAGGTTGAAGAATTCCACACCTCTAGGTAGGGTTGTGGGAGGGAGACTGGCAGTTGGGAAATAGACCAAGGCCCTTCGAGGGCTGTCGCGCCATGGGATATTAATAATAGTCACTTGTTATATATATATAATTCGAGGAATGTTCCTTTAGCTCAGTTCGTTTTTTTCTGACTCAATACTCGTCAGATATCCAATCAAATTCGGTTGACTGGCAATATTTTATGCAAAAAACTTATTATTATTTCATTCGAGTCCGTGTCGCTTGAGCCGAGGGTTCTTATCGGTTCATTTTCGCCGCGTCATATGTCAAGACCTTCCTTGGTGGGTTTTCCCACAATCTGGAGTGTCATTACCGCCGCGCATACGTGTGTTTATGACGTTGCCCAGCTGCAGCTGTGTTTATCTTTGATTGAAAAGGAAGGTGATTGATAAATTAATATAAGATGAAAGTATATATGAGGGATCTACATTGGGAAATTAGTATTTATGTAAAACTGAGACTTGAGAGAGACGACAAGATATCTGAGAATATGGACATGATAGAAACATCGCATGGAAAGCCGTCCCTTATTTACGAAGGCCAGTAGTATAGGAAGAATAGGGAGAACAAGGATGGTTCGATAGTTTGGGTAAGCAAATTTCCACATGTAAACTTTAATACCTATTAGAAAACGTGCGTTACATCTCATCATAAAATTCTTGAGACCTAATGTTGCAATGTTAATCTTCTTTTAGGTTTGCGTTAAGGAAAAGGATAACCCTAAATGTCGAGGTGTGTTAATCGTCAAAAATGCAAGAATTGTGCGCATCCCGGAACATACATGTGTGCCAGACTATGCTGGGCTTGAAATTAAGAAGAAACTCACGAATTGCAAGAAGAGAGTTTGTGAAAAAGTGTTAACGCCTGTTTGGCAAATCTTCCGACAAGAAATGGATGAATGTCTAGGCCTAGGTTTGGATATTGTTAGTAACGTTCTTGTTTACGACAGACAGAAGTGTACCTGAACAGAAAAAGGAGATCAATTTAAGTGGTCAAAAAAGATGCACCAGATGCAGATCATCTCACTTTACCAGAATCTTTGAAGTATTTTAATGACGGTTCTCCAAGTTCTCTGATGCTGATTTATGTATTTTGTGTTGTGAAATAAAATTGATACAAGTAATCCTGTGTAACGTCTTTTGAAATAAGTAAAGAAAAGTCATATTTGACTCTCTGGATAGGTTTAACATTTCAGTGTAAACACAGCTTTGTAACGTCATAAACACACGTTTGACTTTATGTTTTAAGTCCACTTTATGCAGTATGCACCATGTGGCCATAAACACACGTGCGCGCGGCGGTGATGACACTCTGGATTGTGGGAGAACCAGCCAAGGAAGGTCTTGACATATGTCACGGCGGAAATGAACCTATAAGAAGCCTCGGCGCAAACGACACGACACCGTATTATTCAGCTATGCGTCATAAGTTGTGTTAACACACATTACGAGTCAATAATATTAAGTTAAGAAATTAACAAGACCTTTCTGGACTGAAAGTAACTAGGGGTTGTTCTCTTGTAACGTTGTTGCTGTGTCCGACTCGGTCTTGTGATTAAAAAAATAAACAACTCTATATGTATGTTTTCTTTTTCGCGAAAACACCGTTCCATAGTTTCCAGTTTGTTAACATATAATTGTATGGAGTATTGAATATATTTCTAGCCTGCTTTCCACAAGCCACACAACTTCTTCCTCTCTCTCTCTTTCTCTCAGAAGTGCAAATGTAACATAATTTAACAAGGCAATTGCACAGACGATAACGAACACGTGTTAAAGTCGGTGGGTGAAGCAGGTAAGGGAGGCTCGATTTTACCTGCAAATCAGTGCCTTCGTTACAGGAAAATCCTCAACAAAGCAAGGAAATAACTAATGAATGATTATGCTTTACGGTTAAAAATAGGTGAACGAACCTCTTTCGATCTAAATCTTTACAGATGGAATAGGTGTATGAATGAATAGCAAACAAAAAGTAAGATATCGTATTAGCTGTGGAGTTCACTCTGTTGTAGCTTTGTGACGCATCGGTAAAGGCACCCATTTCCAGTTCCACTTGTGTATGTGATAAGGGTTCGATCCTCACTTCATCTTGATTTTTTTATTTATATTATGGCCTATAAGAAAGGTTCCGAAATATTTCTTACATGGGTGTTTTTTTTTAATTTCTTAGTCCTGAAAAGGACTGTTTGGAAAAATTGAATATTTATTCAATATCTTGTCCAGTAGCCACCTGCATCTATGACATGTCTCAGGCGTCGAGGAACGGATTACACAAGATATCGAATATACCTGTGCGAAGTGCACACGTCATTCCAGGAATTTTTGACGTGGTCAAAGAAGTTCTTCACTTCTTCGAGGTGGTGGATCAGGCCAGTTTTCTTTCAAACACCGAACGACCTCCGCCCACATATTTTCAATGGGGTTGATATCACATCCCATGGGTGGCAGTCAATTACATTTATGTTGTTTCTTTCAGAAAACGAACGCTGAACAATGGCTGAATCATGGATTGGGTCTTGCTGGAAGTCAATAGTTCCCTCTGGATACAAAGCTCCCACATCAGGGGGCTTTGGAGCTCCCACATGCTCCAAAATGTGACATACTGTATCCTTTTGAGACGTCCTTGTATGCGGTGTTGGTTACCTCCGCCACTGAGAGACATCAACCCCAAACAGGCACGTTCACGCGACCACGCCGACGTGAGTTAGCAACATAATGGAGATCAAATCGTTGTCCTTGACGCCGGTAGACCAGAACCGGACCATCATTTGCAGTAGAAAATACTTTCTCATCTGAGAAGATTACTCTCCCAAACTCGATCAATATTTTCTTCAGCAAATGCTAGCCTATCGGTTCTGTGCGCATCCGTCAAGACCTCCATCTTTACTGCCCTCCGTGCCCGTAAACCAGAACCAGCCAGCCTCCGTCGAACTGTCTGTGGGCAACCAGGAAAATCGGCCCTTGCCTTGAGTTGAGTGGCTGACTGGAATGGATTGGCTTCACACTCCGCTATCAGCCGATCGTCTTGCACTGGTGTCGATACGTGGCCTCAACTCTCGCGTCTTTTCCGTGATGTCTCACCAGTTTCTTCGTATCGAGCCCACCACCTCCTTGCTGTCCGTGCTGGAACGCCATACTGCTCACCAGCTAAACGAGGTGACAATCCATCTCCCTCGATTAAACCGATTACCCTTTCCGTTGTGGATTTGTTGTAGTGCTCCATTCTTCTCGATGTTGAAGAAAGAAATGTTGCATGCCTCTGTTAGAGCGTAGTTCAAAGGAAATAAGGTTCTCTATTGGTATAGTTAATCACGTGATGCTGCAGTTGGTTCACATCTAATAACATTCAACCATGAAACGTTCGGTACGAATTCATACCAGAAAAAGATGTGAAGGATAATGAAAGAAATTAACCATTATTTACAATTACATTAGTTTAATTTAATAAACAAATAAAGAATAATTATGACAAATGTGCTACAACGAGTAGTTATCTTTACGTCCATGTGTAAAAGTTTTTGGTATTACTAAACACACACAGATGCTCAGGATATTTGTAGCGTAGTGGTAACGTGTCAAACGAATATACCTCTTCTTACGTTCATCTTTTCTCTTTGAGGTATTGGTTCAAACCCGGCTCAGCTTCCACATTTTTTTTTATGTAATACGTAATGTAAAGTTGTTGTCACTATTTTTTCGTTCACAACAAACATGAGAAACGATAATTAAACGATGTTTTCCACAAAACAATGATTGAAACATCATATTTATTCACATAATAAATCTATTCCACTAACAAAATCCCTTCCTTCGGTTCTCAATGCAACATCACCGAAACCATCATGTTTCAATGATCATGTGGGAAATTGAACTATAAACAGTTTTGGGGACACAATGCTTTATAAACAACCTCATGTTATTACAGAAATATGCACAAGAAGTCGAATGAAAATATGCATAAGGATTACTCTTGAAACTCTAGAGTTGTAATCATGCGATTTGTTTTTCGGAGAGTGATCTGTTATAATCAAGGTTCAAGTATTTAAAAATGTTTGTATTTAGTAAATATCGTACTTATGTGTTAACTTCTACAGGAAAAAATGGAGCGGCTGGGATTTGAACCTGTGATCTTTTATTTTAGATAAAGAAAAAAATATATACGCCTCTTACCAACTGTTCTACAAGGAAATGGACGAAAATTTTCCTAACGCGGATGCGGCAACAACCACCTGCCAGTGTTGCAAACATTTCTTTGCCATTCGTCGTCGCCTTGTAATCAAGGGGTCCCGGGTTCGATACCCGGTGGAGGCACATAGTGGTTCGGATCCCACTTTAAACTGTAGGTCCAGTCCCGATTAGCCTTTCTTTGCATAAAGTGGACTTAAAGCAGCAATAAATTAATTTGCCACACATTGTGTTCTCTACAAAAATGTCCCGTATTGTGCAGTATATTTTACCTCAGATTTTGCGTAAACACATGCGAACTTTGATGAAGATCAACCAGGTTATTTCCGGATAGGCTTCCTAGGTTTCGAGAGCTCTTTTATCTTCAGGGATTGAAGTGATGACTGTTAACGTGCTACTTCCTGGCAAGCGTGGTCGTAACTTCGATTCCTCAAGCTGCAGAATTTTATTTTCAAAAGGAGTATGGCATCGGACGTAATATATGAGTATATATATATATATATATATATATATATATATATATATATATATATATACACACACAATTCTTGGGTGATTTCTCTGTCTATTTCACGAGGTGGAAGTAATGATGAAGCGTTTAGTATCTCTGGAAACCATTTCAATTATATTACGCAATCATGTGCCACGTGGAATGGCAGAATCAAGTAACGTATAGGAAAGTCTGAGGGTGGTTGTTTTGAATATTGCGAATTTGGAGGAAAGTTCATTAGATATACTTTCTGTTGAAATAACACAAATATTTTGTTGAAATTAGACATGTATTTTGGATACAAAGCAGTGGAGAATTAATTATCATTCTCAAGTTTTACATTTTTTAGATGTCACGCAGTATATAAATAGTTATTAGTAGATTTTTATCGCATCGACCTCGGTCGCAATAGTCATTTACTTACTTCACTTGGGGATTTTATAATTAGTTTTAGATGCATTGGAAGATGGAGGTGAGGGGAATCAGAACAGTCATTACTAAAGAAACGGACATAAGATAACCAATCTTAGCAAATTGACCACATTAAACTCTCTCGTTCGTTACAAAAATTCACTACATCAATGTAGTGGATTATTTCCCAATATAATTGTGTGTGTTTGTGTCTTAGTATTTTTAAATAATTAATATTTTAGGTGTGCAGTGAAGAGCATTCACAATACATATCTTAAATTCCATTACTTGATTCATGATATGGTTTAATATACTTCGCTTTTGTGACACTTTTGGTTAATCGCGAAGATGGGAATGGCAGATGGTATGATGAAATTGATGAAGGGACACTTAAAAATAACAACCGTGCCTGACTAGGATTCGAACCCAGGATTAAATACCATAACCTACAGCATCCTGAATGCATATATATATATGATATGTAAATTAGCCATAATGTGTGTTAACTCAGCTTATGAAGAACAGCTAAAATAGAAAAAGTTTTAACCTTAAATCCTGGCAACCAACTGAATAAGCATTAACCTTCTTAAGGGAAAATGTGCAGAAGAGACATTCCTCGAAGTGTGCATCGGATATTTTTACGGTGTTCAAATTTGAAGTGTCTCTGTTCAGCTAACAAAAAAAATGAAAGGGTGGGATTCGAACCCGCGACCTTTCGAGCGTGTGTAATAATAAGGATACCAGCGTCTAACCAAGTACTCTACATTAACTTACTAACAACATCCCCTTAAAAACACGTTAACGTTTATGATCAAATCTACCTTCCTGTGCTGCAGCACGTTTTCTCCACAAGTCGAGAAAGAAATGATCTTTTGAGAATTCAGGACTTAGAATTATATCGGGGAGGTCAATTAACATTTTGCGAAGAGTACAACGTTATCACAGTCCACTTGTGAAGCCTTGTGATAACTAAATGCCAGCGTGCTGCAATGCTGCCAACCTTCAGAAATCAAGCTGATTTCTGTAAGAATAACGTACCGTAATTATTTTTCAAATCACAATTGAATCGTTTTTTTCAGAAACCCTTTGTCGACCATTTCTGGCTAAAACGATACATTGTACAATTTCCTGTAGCCCTTGCCAAGACGCGTCGTTTGATGCAGAAATCGATCATGTAACCGCGTATCTAGGTACACCGTGCAGAAGGGGTAACATAACAACCACGGCTATTACCCCGCTTACCGCTCACCTTCTCATTTCTTGCCAACGAACAAGTGTGCCTCGGAAACTTCACTGGACAAGTGATTGATTGATTGATTTGGTTTATTTTACTTCGCTTTTCTGCAACTTTTGGTTTATCGCGAAAATGGAGATGAGTGATAATATGATAAAATTGATGAATGGACACTCACAAACTTTCAAGCCGGGAACCCCTGGCATCGTAGCAAGACACAGGACAAGAGAGGCGACAAATGCAGCACTTTACAAATAACATAGAGAAACGTTTGACAAATATTGAACTTATTGCAAAATTACGGAAGTTATAGAATCACCATCTGGGTAGTTCAGTGCCTTTCACGGTCGAGTCGCCCGCGGAACGCCGGTTATCGCGGTGGAAACTAATATCGCGTCTCGGGAAAACTGTATGCAATATCCACGTAACTGGGGCCTCTAGCTATGTAATGAAAGAAGTTCGTACAATTCCATTGACAGTTACAATAAAAATGAGTAGTACGTACCTTGTTGCACGGGGTGCTGGAAATGATGTCCCCCTGCATCCACACAGAAAATTTTCGCTAACACGTGTCAGTTCCTCTTCCAAAATTGCTTTATTTTCCCCTCCTGATATTTTCTTTCAATTCTTCTATGGTTTCAGGTTTGAAAGCTAGATAGCCTGCCACGCAAATGTCTGTTTCTTGTGCAAGGCGCCGGAGGGATTTTTGATCGTACTTCGACGTTCCTCCTCAAGCACACTCCGTTTTATTCTTTGCTTCTTATCAAGAACATAGGCTACCCTGATTACCTAAATTTCTTCACAAGTATCAGAACACTGTCTCTGTGTGAAACAGGAACATTTTGGAATTCTGCTGCAAAACGTATTTTAACTTCCTTAAAATAATTCGTAATGACGTAAGAATCGTACATAAAAATGCTTTGTTTCAAATTGTGCGAATAGCGTGGCATTATTAGACTGCAGGAGAGCACCAGTAATACGTAACTAAAACAAAACAATCCAAAATACCTGTTAACACCTTAACACTTCACAAACACGTGCAAACTGGACACCAGCTAGCTGGATACTGAAGCACTGACGCGTCCAGTGCCAAGGTCAGTGTACAGCTGTGAGTCTAAATGACCGCAATATATAAATGTTGAATTTTAAATTATTTGAAAGTATAAATTCCCACTCAAAAATTTCGATCGCTTAGTCTGCGCCACAAACCCCCATATGGGCACTCCTGGTATATACAACAAATAACAAATTTTCTTGCTGGTATTTCCAATTTTTCATCAGAGGAGAATTCGTCCTGGACGAAATCAGGTTTCTGTAAATTAGGTCGGTTTACCAAGGGTGTAAAAGTGAAAGAAACTTCTTCCCTAACACACAGTAAAGCATCTCTTGCCTTATATACGTTTGACAATGTGAGAATTGAAACTCAACTTAGTGAGCAGTTTAGAAGTAGCAGTTTGCTTCATAATGAAACTGTAAAAACAAACTGAGAACTTTTGATACGCATTATAAACGCAGCTTTTTTTTTAGGCCAACAGATACCCGCATTTCCTGTTGATGATGATACGGAAAATTCAGTGAATCTGGATAACTACGTAGAAGTTCTGAATTACACCTCCCAATGTGACACTTTAGTAAAAGTAATCTTCAAAGTGCAACAGTTTTCAGAGGCGTTTCGAATAGAATCCAAAATGATTTGATTTGATTTTTGATCTATTGGACTTGCTCTTCTCAGCTAAATTCAGAATGAAATCACATCATCGAAATTTGTTACAATCATGACAGATCGGACAACTGATGTCATGAATAAATCTCAGTTGTCGATGTTATATAAGCACATTAGAAAACAGCAAATACAAACCACACAAAGAATAACATGAAATCTCTAAATCAAATTCTAAGCGTATGTACCTTTTTAGAGTTTCGAATATGATAGCGCTTTTTTCGAAAGAGGGACATTTCGGAAGCGGTTTCGCTGTCGTCAGCCAAAGTTGAGCCGAGTCTTAAGCGTAGAATTGTAATGGTGGAGTCCACCAGTTGCATTGTCGCTTTAGTGGGCTGTCCTTTTGTGATCGTCGTTGAACTTGTGAACTCCATTACGCAAAGCACCTATCGGATTAAAAATTATAGATACTCGAGTTTGGACTCCAATAAAAAAAAAACTTGTACACCTACATAAAAACGAGATACACCAAACTTTAACTTGTTCAATTCTGCGTTAACCTACAGTAACAATTTATTTTTCGAGTATGCTTTCGTTTTTTTATCGTCGTGAGAATAAAAGAAAGTGCCGGATTTTTAGTGTTTTTCCAAACGACCGCTCTCTTTGAAATTCTATAAAAAGATTCTTATCCACTTTGTGAAAAACTATTACTTAGAATTGAGCCTTGTTTTGAAGCTCTTTGCAGCTGTGTTTAAACCCCATTATTATTGTCAATTCTCACTGCGAAACCGATTTTATGCAGATTTCTATTCAACGGAGTAAAGATGTGTGTTGAACGTGGCAACACGGCACGTTCTGTCTCTATAAAGATGTCCGTTGAACCATGGAAACTGCAGGCTGTCACTTCGAGTCGAAAGCCAGGAGGGGTTAGAACCATTAATTGATGTCAAAAGAATTAAATGGGTTATTTATTGAATATCAAGAAGATTGTTATGTCCAGTTATGAAAAGTAAAGCCCAGGATGATTATTTTTATGCGTTTTATCATACATGCTTGCAAGAACTGCTGCATAATTACAATTTAAACTTTACTTTTATGCATGTTCTGCGGAAAAAAAAATCAGCTTCATTTTATACAACAGTAAGAAAGTAGTTTGATTATTTAATTTTGGACTGGGTAAGTCTTTCAGGGAGGTCCGGATCCCTCCCCTTAACACGTCTTTGGGTTTTCAAAAAAAATTGGTTCGGATTCTATAAGTAAATTCGAATTTGAATACGTAATACGTAAATTCTAGGTCTAGTTCTGATTGACGGCATATAAAGTGTGTTTTAAAAAATTTTGTCAGTATTTTCGAATAATTGTTGGGTTTGGATGTGGCATTTCCAATATCGTTACGCTCTATGTACATTATGTGAGGTGTTGAATTTGAGCTTCATCATCTACCCAGAATGTTATCTACAAGCCACAATGTAGGGAAGTTGCTAATGCTTGGCATGCCATTGAAATGGATCATTTATAGCTATACAAATCCTTGTCAATGCAAAAGGATACCATTGTACTTTACGTCATACATTCCTTCTACCGTATCCTAGCACTGGCGAGTGTGTACGTGCAGGCGATTACTTGGCAGTTTCATAGGGAGAGAGGTGTTAGTGGTGTGAAGTCGTTCCTAACAGTGGTGTGACATATACGATGGAAAACCAAGCTAATGGTAAGTAACCACGCCTTTCAGTTATCTTAAATCTTTTTGGCTGTTATCTGTGCATTATCTATGTTATGTTCAAATGTATAACGTATTTCCAGTTGTTTCAGGAGCGCTTTTTCATAGGATTCAAAATTTCTCATTTCAGCTGACAATAATTTCCTCCACACTACTTTGAAACAGGGTCGTATTTTCGGGTAGGCAGCCTAGGGCGGCAAGGTTTGTTGGGGGGTAGCGGCTTTTAAGATGGTGCGTTTCATTATAATATAATTTTTAATATCTCTTCCTTCAAGTAGAGGTTTAAGGTTAAGAGAAATGTGAATCACGTCGCAAGACAGGTCCGTAGCTAAGGGGCTGTGGGCTATGGCCCCCACTCGAGCTATGAAATATTTTAATGTCAAACTACAAAGTTCTACGAAAGCAACGATAATGCTTTCTGAAATTCTGCAAGAATTTCGATTTTATCATTGCACAAATGAATGGGTTGTTTCTGGAGAGAGGTAGGCTCCTGAAGTCTGCAGTCTGCAATATTTGGTTACTTTAGCTTTATAACCATTGAATACAAGACGTCCCGATTTATTCGGGACGGTCCATTCTTTTTAATTCGTGTCCGGACTTTTTTCGTCTCGGCTTAGACACAACTTGTTATAAATGAAGACCCTTGCGCCATTATAGGCATTGTACTGGCTATGTAGGACATTCCGTAGAACACTGCGTGCATTGTTAAAATTGTTTTGAATTTTCTTGTAAGTCAAAAACAGTTGTTTGATACTCGAGACTAAACCCCCTTGATTATTGAATAATTTCTTCGATTAATGTCTCACATCAATTTTCATGGTACAACGGACTTTTGTATGCTCTTTACATACATTATGTAACAAAATCAACCATTTAAGGGGGCACGTAGCTCTCCTCCCGCACAGCAAGGTTTACGGTCCCTTTTTGTCACTACTAATTTTATTTGATTTTGTATTTTAAGTCCACTTTATGCGCAGTAACGCTAATCGGGACTGGACCTACTGTTTAAAGTGGGATCCGAACCACTTGTCCCTCTACCGGTATCGATTGTGATGTGTCCGGTTTGCTGACTAAGTTAAATTTTCCTTGTCTTTCAACTGATTGGAAGCTATTCATTGACTCGAATAAAACAAGTTTAAAATTTGTTCTGTTGCATAATGGAAATAAGTTCCCCTCAGTTCCTATTGCTCATTCTGTGTCACTAAAAGAAACCTACAGCAATATGCAACTTGTTCTTAATAAAATTAAATATGAGGACCATGGTTGGTTTATTATTATGATAATAATAATTGCATTATCTCCATTGCTCTTTAATTTTGCCTTAGAATATGCTGTTAGGAAGGTAAAAGAAATTAACGAAGGACTAGAATTAAATGGTGTGACTCAGTTGTTAGCATATGCAGATGATGTAGACTTATTAGGAGATGATATAAATACAATCAGGAATAATACTAAAACATTTTTCAAAACTACTAAAGAGATAGGTTTGGAAGTTAACAAAGAGAAAACTAAATATATGCTTACAGGCCGAAACCAAGTGTTAGGTAATAATCAAAATCTAATTATTGATAACAACTCGTTTGAACCAGTTTCCAAATTCAAATAATTAGGAGTAATATTAACATGTGAAAATTATATTAAAGAGGAAATAAAAAGTAGGCTTAATTCAGGAAATGCATGTTACTTCTCTCTTCATAAACTTTAGTCTTCTCGTTTAATATCTAAGAAACTAAAAGTTAAAATATACAAAACAGTAATTTTGCCTAGTATTATATGGGTGTGAAACTTGGTCCCTTACATTGAAAGAGGAACATAAATTGAGAGTACTTGAAAATCAGATCCTTAGGAAAATATTTGGACCTAAAAGGGACGAGGAGACAGGTGAGTGGAGAAGGTTACATAAGAAGTCTTAGGTGGGCAGGCCATGTGGCACGAATGAGAGAGGAAAGAGGAGTTTACAGGATTCTTGTTGGGAAACCTGATGGTAAGAGACCTGGAGGAAGGCCAAGACGAAGATGGAGGAACAACGTTGAGACAGACCTAAAGGAAATCGGTATGGATGGAAAAGAGTATATAGATCTTGCTCAAGATAGGGACAGATGGAAGGCCTGTGTTGCTGCAGCCATAAACCTTCGGGTTTAAGAAGGCTAGAGAGTTAGTTAGTTAGTTAGTTAGTTAGTTAGTTAGTTAGTTAGTTAGTTAGTTGGTTGGTGTGTGATGATCTAAAAGTTTTGAGCATTTTACTTGGACTACAATGTGGATATACGAAAATGCCATGTTACATCTGTGAATGGGATAGTAGGGCACGAAATTACCACTGGGAAAGAAAAGAATGGCCAATACGGAAAACGTGGAACCCGGGTTCAAAGAACATCGTACAACAACATTTAGTCAGTTCTGAGAAAGTTGTACTTCCCCCTCTTCATATCAAATTAGGGCTGATTAAACAATTTGTGAAGGCACTTAACAAGGAAGGTCAATGTTTCCAGTTCATATGCAACAAATTTCCATCCCTGTCGTACGGCAAAGTGAAAGAAGGTGTTTTTGTTGGACCAGACATTAGGAAATTAATGAATTATAAACACTTCGAAGAAACAAAGACTGTAGCTGAAAGAGATGCTTGGATAGCATTTAAAAGTGTAGTGTTGAACTTCTTGGGGAACCACAAAAGTCCTGATTACAGAAAAGTTGTTGAGAATATGTTACTTACATTTTAAGAGCTGGGTTGTAACATGAATCTCAAATTACATTTTTTGCATTCACACATTGATAACTTTCCACAAAATCTCGGTGAATTAAGTGACGAACTAGGCGAACGGTTCCATCAGGACATGAGGGATATGTAGGAAAGGTATCAAGGACATTGGAGTGTTAGCATGATGGCCTACTACTGTTGGACATTGTACAGAGAGAAGCCAGAAGAAAATCACAAGAAAGTTAGGAAGCTTACAGAAGAAAGCGTGCTAAACACAACTGAAAAATATGTATTGTGTAATGATTTTCTTGTGTGTATACGTTCAGATCCTATCTAAATATTGCAGGCTCAGAAAGGTTTGAAGACAGGTGTGCGGGGACGATACCCTTCGATTTTTTCGTGTATTCCTCCCATTAAAGATTCGAAGTTCTCTTTAAGCACAAAAAGGCTAATTGGGACCGCCTACAGTTTAAAGTGGGATCTTAAGTTTTAGTGTTTTCAAAGTGATATCGAAAGCGCAGGAATGTGTATTTACGGTATAATAATAAATCGTAGAAACATTTGAGAAAGATAATATGTCGTTTTCTATATTATATCTGTCCTTTATGTCTGTCTATATTCATTTTAAAATAAACATGATGCGTTTAGTGTGATAAGCTAATTATTCTGATTGAAGAAAAGAAAAATTATAATAAAACAGTATGCAATATTGGACAAAGCCCAAATTTAGAAATTTGATTTGTAAGAAAACCTTGCGTGGTAGAGAAAAACTAATTTCATATTCGTGATCAGCATGGCACAAATAATAAAGTTCACCTATTAAACAAAAAACAACATTAAATTGAATTTAATTTGCGACCCTGTGATGAATCTGGTTTCTGGTTCCATGTTGTGTTTTTGGTGGGTGCCTCTGATAGACTGTATTACTTACAGTGTTTTGTTTGGTATAAATACATTTTTTAAAAAAAATATACACCAAGTACTACAAAAGGAACGGAAATTATCGACAATTCCTGGAACATACCTAAATTTCAGTTTGCTCTTTGCATATCCAACATTTGCCATTCCAAATACTTTTATGTATCAAAAGCATTTACAGACCAACACTAACTAGAGTGCAATTCAAATTATATCAGGTGCTAAATGTAGCAAGAACTTGGATTTTCTACATTTCTGAGAATCCAACTATATTAGGATTATATTTTAAACTTGTACAAAAGCATATTTTTCTATGTAAGTATATTTATATTGTTGTAATTCCCTTTTACCGGGGATCTGAGGTCACAGGGATGGAACAATGACACATTTAGGTAGAGCTTAAAACACTTGTAATCGAACCTGCTCCAACTGAGGGAAATGAGATATGGATGTTTGATTCGGACTTTTCACGCTTGTTCATACATGTTAGACGGATGATGTATCTCTGTCCAAATGCTCCCAGCTGACCGTATTGTGACTAATGCCGAGGTTCGGTACTGCGACCCTCGGCTCACTCTTCCGAACAATCCCGCACGAGTGGCTGCAAGGCTTATGCAGCCGTAAACTTCGTACAACGTTGTTAGAGTTCAATTCGACATAAAGTAAAATAGAGCGAGCCCTCTGGCGAGGTAGCTTTTATAATCTTTAGCCTCGAAATGTTATTACACCTTTCGAACAAGCTGGATCATGTCAGATCCACGTATTAACCTCTCAGTCAAAGCTCTGAGAAAGTAATGATGCGTGCACATTCTTGAGATTGCTCGGCGGTCGGACAATTCCAGTTAATGAACAAGTATAAAGTTTTGCCCCCCCCCCCAAAACTGATCAACCTAGCTACGTCCCTGAGTGAGAAAGTTATTGCAAACAGGGAATTTTGTAAAAGAGTTCAAAATCAGGAAAGGTAGTGGGAATTAAATCATTCTTGATCTGCCAGGATTGGTAACCCAACAATCTTCCTCTGGAGATATATAAAAAGGTTATTTTTCATATTTTTTTTAAAAAAAATTCAACAAACTTGATTCATTTTACTAACTTGCAAAGTTGATTAGTAAGTTATTTATTATCAAGTTAAATAATTATGCAGTAGTCTGGAAAGTTATTTGAGAATACCTGAAATAGCAGGGGACTTTCATTTTGCAAAATGGGGGTGAACTCTCATCCATCACAGCACACACATATGTTAGTTATACCTATTTCATTTGTTTGGATTGAAAAATTAATTCGTAAGTTTTGTAAGAAATATTTGCAATGCACAGTATTTTCCCCCTCTGACAGAAATAAATGTCAGTCAACTGCGAATATTTGTCACGTGGCTGCTTACAAACAGGTTAGACAATGTCGTTATCGAAATGAACAAAACGTTATGGAGTATATTAATATTGTCTATAATGATGCAAAAGTAAAAGACATATTGCATTACATCAATAGGTCTTAAACAAAATATGTACATGTCTCCAGTAATTTCTCTAGGGTATAGTAAAACTTAACGCCCACTGAGACGCGGAGAAACGCGACAACAGAAAGCAACTGAACTTCTATTGTCTGCTTCTATCTCTGGGAATCCAGACCGAGTCCAATTTTTGATCGGTACTCATACCCAAACTATGCATGACCGAATAATGACATTTTGTGACATTCTCTATATTGTGCTTCTGTGTAATATATTTTAGAAAAATATTTATTTTCTGAAGTATTTTGGTACCTATAGAAAAATATAGCTTTGAGTACCAACTGAGTCCAATTGACTTTTGTATATATTTCGTGCAGAATTTACAATGCCATGAGCTCTAGTTCAATATTTGCTCCATAGATGACACGACTAACGTGTGCTGAGCACTTGTAGATATTTTACTACAATTAGAGTTTGGCTATTAGTACTTTTAAAATCAGATACATGGGGTTCAAGTCGAGGTTTTGAGCAGGCTAGCTAAGCGCATCCACCTGGATGTCCTCAAACCACGATGCAATGGATCCTGCTTTATGTGCAGGGGCATTATCGTTCTGATAGAGTCACATATTACGCCGTACACCGTTCTCACATTATGAGTTTCTTAACGGAAAGAAATTCTGCTTACTGTTCGAAGGTGACAACTTTTCATGGATTACAAAAAAATGTCTCATTACTTTGAGTATTTGTTTTAAATCCACGTTTATGCACAGACAGGCTCATTGGGACTGGACCTACAGTTTAAAGTGGTTTTATTGATTGATTTGGTGTTTTAAGTTCACTTTATGCACAGTAAGGCTAATCAGGACTGGACTTACAACTGGGATCCAAATCACCATGTGCCTCCACCGGGTATCGAATCCGGTACCACTTGATTACAAGGTGACAACGCTACCACTGCGCCATCGGGGAGGCCCTAGTTTAAAGTGGAATCCGAACCACTATGTGCCTCCACCGGGTATGGAACTCGGGACACCTTCGTTTAAAGGTGGTGAAGTTACAGCTACGCCATTGGGGAGGCAAATGTGTCATTAGGATAGTTATAAAACACATATGGAACAACGAATTAATCCTCTGTTCATTCTGAATCAAGTTTATCCTAGAATAAAGTAAGGGAATTTTGACAAAATATTACCGGAATGTTACAAACAATTACCTTAGAAAAATCTGTTTGGAATTGAAGCGATTATTTCCCAAGTTGTTATTCCTTTTTCCAAAGCAAGTCTTAGTCTGTTTCATACAGAAGAAGGAATGCACACATGTTTCGATGGAAACATGTATAGTGATTGAGGTAACAACTAGTTCACCTTTTGTAGCAGAAAGGTATTTTGGCACAAGAAATTCACAGACGAAATAACCATCATAGCTACTGGTCAATTACCCTATTTTTACAGCTTGCTCGGGGTGTAAGGGGTGACATTTTCTGAAGGCATTCAAAGTTCAACCTCTTTTCCACGCTGGAAATTGCTTTCTTGCAGCCCAACAAGTCTCTGACGCTAAAACCACAGACAGGAAAATTATATGTGGTTCCTGTGTTGTGTGTCTTGTGCATGTGTGTCTGTCTCTTCATCACTTTCATTTAATTATCACTTAACCTATCCATTAGCCAAAACTAAATTAAGAGGAACGTAAAATAATATAAATCAGTTGAATTCAACCAAGACTTACTTTTTTAAAAAAATGAGTTTCTCGAGTCTATAGCACTTTGAATCTTGAGGTAATAGAGTCAATTCCACAGCGTTTCAATTGTTGGATCAAGATCCGTAACGGTCGCAAATAATTCCTGTATTTGTATTTGTATTCTTCGCTCTTCTGTCAGTTTCGGCTAATCGCAAAGATGGGGATGAACAGTGATAAGATGAAATTTATGAAAAAAAAATAATCAGAAATAAACATGGGCAGCATAGGGCAACTTGGCGGGAGCAAGGGTAGCTCGGCCCTAAAATTTTCAACGTTTAGTGTAATGTACCCCCTCTCCCCCGTCCTCCACCACACACAATGTTTCGCCCTAAGTTATGTTTCTGATGGCCGGGACATAACATGAGTACCACAGAGGAGGATTATTGTGGCTGTGAATCCAGACGCGAGACCTTCATGAGTCTGCAAAATGCAGTTCAGGGTTTACTACGTAGAAGTGAGGTTGACATTTGAGTGTCTCGGAAGGAGGCCACCCTTCACATGATATCAGGAACAATTGGAATATCACATACACATACACATGATATCAGGAATTTGTCATAATTGGGCAATACAAATATTGCATTCAATTGCTTAAATAAGAAAAATACAATTGGGTGGCTAGATTGAAACTCGAAAACTTATCGCACACGGCCACCGAGCTGGCTCAAGTCGAAGAAATATTTTAATCCAAGGATGAATTGTCACGGTTGACGTATGTTCTTTCTGGATAATTTCTCCCCGATGATATACGGTCATTTTATGACCTTCTAACGAAGAGGCCCTGAGTTCGATCACTGGTGGAGTCACAATCAAGACCACTTCTGTTCCCGCTATAAACTGTAGAAAAGTGGACTTAACAAACAAAAACCTCTTCTGTTTCTTTTTTGTGACATAACTTTAAAAATAAAATCACATGACTTTACAGATTCTTTCGAAACCTTCACCTGAATCTCTGATAATTCTGAACACTTTTAATTGGGCCATATTACAAAACTCACACGCCCTTGACTAAAGCTTTCCTTCCAACCCTTCTTAATTTTTAAATTTTGCAAGCTAATTATAAAAAAAATATACAGACACACACACACACAATTGGTGCATTACATAACTGGTTGGAAAAGAATGTGTACAAAGTGGACTTCTTAATACGGTTAGTCAATCATTATGAACTCGGGAATTCTGCAGCTTTTTCAAATTCACAGAAGTGTTCTATGAAATAGACACTGTGGTATTGGAGTGAATATTACAGTTGTTTCTCATTAATTAGAATGAAAATAAAAATTGTTATTGTGGATATCACACAATACCGTTACATACAGTTACAAAAAAAATGCGAGGAATGGACACGTGAACTTATCCACGTCTTTCCCGGTCTTCCAACATAGACGTAATTAATAAGGTCGAGATAAACTGGTGCATAGCTGTAGGAAGCAACGCGAAGAAAAGGTTATTATTATTATTATTATTATTATTATTATTATTATTGTAAACTATGAAAATCATACCCATTTCCGAATGTACTATATATGTGGAGCCCCGAGGCTGACAACATCTAGAGTCCCTCCTAAAGAATTTTTGTGTCATATATTTTAGGCCAAGTTATTTCAGATTGTTAGTTGTACTATTTTTTAAATGTTTACCACATTCAAAGTACCTCAATACTTTTCATTGAATGACCATTTTCCCCAGTGAAGACTTCTTTGCAGATGAATGCACAGAGCTGCAGTTCCCCATATCTCTCTCATCAAAGCAGGTCTTCTCACGCCAGCATTATTGCAAACAAATTATGAAACAAATTTATTTAACTTAATCACTACATTTCTTAACCAACAAGTCTCAATATCATAAAATAAATGGAGAGGCTTGGATTTGGACCAGCGACGTCTCATTCGCTAAAAAAAGGAATCTCAGATTCGAGCATTTTACCACCTACTCCCCAACACCACTGGAAAGTAAATGACCCGAAACGTGTCTATAAATGCGATAGATACATCACTTTCTCTTGTTAGGATCGCATTTTGATTCAGATTCAGAAAGTTTGATTGAGTTGATATGATAAGTCCATTTTAAGCACAATGAGGCTAATTGGGACTAGACCTACAGTTTAAAGTTTTATCCGAACCACTACGTGCCTCCAAATGGTATCGAACCCGGGACCCCTTGATTGAAAGGCAAAGACGCTACCTCTACGCCATCGACGACATTCAGATTCTGAAAGATATAAAGTTTTGCGCATTGCACAATACCTTGCAAGCTACTGGTAAATATATTTAGCCTGAACTATTCGTAATTATGATTCTCTGTGTTCGGACTTGACAGCGATTTCCTCCAGGCAAACTACTACCGAGTGCAGTGTTTCAAACCTCACAAAAGTTTATCTGGTTCCAATTTCACCATGCAGTTGAAATGTGTTTCAATATGCGGATGAATATAGTTTCTGATTTCATGTGATAAGCAAGAATGTAAATCTAACACCACTGTGTTTCTTGTCTATTAATGGAACCCGTAATATAGTACTCTCTGCTGGCTCTCAAGAGCTACGTTGCCACATTAACGATTTCTGACTTAGAAAGAATTCAGGGCAGTCAGGTAACTTTTGGGAGAAGTGTACTAGAAACGTTCGAAACCCGGAGGGGAATTATGAATCACCCTGTATACTATACATATTCACGGATACAGAGTGATTCAGTAAAAGCGTGCAAAATGAAACAGAAAATAGGTGATGCACCACTGAACAAGTTGGAGATGGGAAACCTATGGTCAGAGAAGCCAGCGTAACGAGATATGGTCTGAGACATGTCGAGCACTAGGGCGTAATGATTAATTGATTGATTTAGTTTATTTTACTTCGCGTTTTGTGCCTCTTGGCTAATTTGCGAAGATGGAAATGAGTGATGAAATTGATGAATGGACATTCACAAACAACCAAGCCCGAGCGGGATTCGAACCCGGGACCCTTGGCGTCGCAGCGCGATGTGATAACCACTCGGCTACAGGGTCCGGCACTAGGGAGTAATGTCGTCCATAGAAATGTCAAATAAGTCACACGTATTCATAGGTAGTGACACTACTATGAATGGAACATTTTTATACATGATTTGCTAGTATAAGTTACATGTTTGAGTGTACATTTGGAAACATTGACAAACCAGTGTTGTCAACGTAAACTTAGGTACTTCACAGTTTATAAGGCTGCCAAATACTGTGAAAACCTGACAGCTGGGTTCGATATTCTGCCTAACTTTTCCAAATATTGCTGGTGTATTGCGTATCATATCACAGGCGGCGGCAATCCTAGTAACCTATCCGAACATTCATGCTGAAATGAGGCGGTGCTCCGAATCTAGGTACGCTGGCTTAGGTTCTTTATCGCAAACTGTTCAGTTGTAATCACATATTTCAAGTTTCCTTTTTGCACGATTTTATTGAATCACCCAGTCCATCCCCTCTCCAGCACACTTCTACCTGACAATCTTATAAATCTTTATTATACGATGCATGAAGCACAAAGCTAAACTCCTCACAAAATAAAAATTGTTGGCAAGCTGTGATTGAGGATAATAGAAATTTGTCATGTTATTTTTTATTTTACCAAAGTTTAGTTTTTACTCCATTCATATTTTTAGATACACGTGCCACCAACACGCAGGTGGAAGCAGGGAGAAGGACCAGATGCGGGAATGTGGCCATGGTAGCCTTATGGACCATAATGTTATTCCTCGTCGTGCTGGTTGCGGTTCTGCAGTACTTCGCCACCAAGAACACCATGAAGAGTGTCAACGGAACATCAGTAAGTGTTACGACTAATCAGCATCATTAACGTTCACATGAAAGTTGTTTTCTTATTAAAAAAGTAATAGCAACTACACTTGTCGGTGGTAATATGAGGATTCCTAATTGACATAGAGGAAAACAATGCGGATCGTGTGATACAACTCAAAAAGTTTTTATTGTTCAGTTCACTTCGACATGTGCACCTTTGGTGACACATTCGTTTCATATATATTCCAGTGGCGTAGCAACATATCGCGAGGCCCTGGGCAAGATTAGAATGTGTGGCCCCCATCCGTTTTTAAACTTGAAATCCTAATGTGAATCGATTCAAAATCTTCAGGGATACGTCAGCAACTTAGCATATTTAAATAATAATAAATTACGAAAATTATTTTAATAATTTCACTCACCCTAAAAATGTCTTTCTTTGTTTTTCGGGAGCTGAAATATGAAGTTGTAGGATGGAGTAAGAACTGCTTATATTAACCATTCCTTCTTGAGTGCAAACACCCCAAGTATCTAAAAGCCTCGCACTTGCTTCGTGGCAGTTGGAGGTGCTTTATTGTTAATTTACTTGTATTAAAATCAAGTGCAAGGTCGAGAGAAATAGGAAAAGACAAAGACAAATTGCTTTAATTGGAGAAAAAAATTAATGGGTAAAAATGTCCACGCAAGTTATCGTGAATTTTTTCGTAAATGTTTCACATGAGAAATATGACAATACTTGTTACTTTTCCGGGGTCCCTTAGGTTTAGAGCCCGCGGGCCTATATTTTACGCCCCTAATTTGAGGTATTATCCTCCTAAGGCCCAGAAAACTTTTTTTATTTTTTGTTTAAATATCAATTTTTTAACATATTTTGATGTCTTTTGTGATGGAAAAATGAAAAAAAAAATCGATGCCCACAATCATCAGAAACTACGGTACAGTATACTGTACTCTGCGATTCTGTTCGGTGAATGCTTCTTTTAATTTTCGGGGCACTATGGGGTCAACATTATTTTTCTTATTTATAACTAGACATATTCATTGATTGAATATACCTACTTTTCTCAACAAAATACACTATAAACTACACTCATACAGTAATGGATTACATTAAAATATTACATTTGTTCTATTTTTACTAAATATTTCAATGTGATGTGGTATATACTTTTGACTATACTTTTGAATTCAGGATATGCTGGTCTTCCTTGGTAAAATGTAAAAATCTAAACTACGCCAGCAGGGTTCATGAAAACTTTTACACCAACAGGATTTGTTTTATTCAGACAGAATCTTTTAAAGGCACATGCAACGGAAACTGGCTCTAATACCTCATCAACAGGAACATCAGATTCTCTATCTTGATTCAGACATCCTAGCATTACAATACCAATTAAGTAATGTAGCTCTCACAGACGCTCCAACTGTTGTTCTTCCGTAAAGATATCATAATCGAATACTATTTGTAAAGAAATCTTCATAGCAAAGAAACAATTTCGTGTCATATCCCTTATAATGGGTACTCACAGTGGTGTGCCATGATTTTTGAAAGAAGTGGTTACGTATATTCTTTATCATAGTCAGTCCTTATTTTGCATTTTGCCATCTTTGCCTGTATTTGACGTTATATTTTAGGAATAATGGGCCAAAGGGGAGGTATGACCCCCACTAACCACCATTTGAGCACGCCACTGTGCACACACCACCATTTATCCCAATAAATTCTTATTATTGGTTACTGTAAACAACTCATTACTAAACGTATTCAATTCAGCACTCATCTTCATACTGATCTGGCAAGTTTTATCAACTATTTGATATACAGGGTGGCCCAAAATTCACGTAACATAAGCTGGAATACAATAGTTGTTCAATATGTTGTCAACCATTGTCAACAACTGTAGGCAGTCACCCAACCCATCGTTAGCAAAATTTGGGTCACCAAGTCCAGCGAAATAGCACGGCAATAAGAAACTATTCGCTCACAAATATGCTGTTCATCCCTGATTCCAACAGTGGTGTGGGCTACTGGCTCTCGATCTTGTTGCCCCCCACCCCGACCTGTGCGAGTATTCTTAGCATCCACAATGACTTCTACCCACCCACTCTTCAGTAGTCAACATGGTTCTGCAAGAAGAAAACACAAATATTTCGCATTCTTCATCATACGCCTTTGGTGCGGGACTTTTGGGCCACCCTGTAGAATTTCATCCTCAATATATTGTGCCAAGTAGTTAAAAGCCAAGTTTGCTACAGAAAGCAGTACTAAGTGGTGATTATTGATGGTAATCGGAGTAAACTTTTCTCCTCCCCAATTTTCATCTTGAGTTGACAGTGGGATTCTGTAAACAGAGTGTATTTGATAACGGATCATAACCCTGTATAGAGTAATAATATTAATTGCATTACATGGAAACAGTATTCTAGAGTGAAAGTCGGCACTTTATAATAAAATGAAATTTAAAAAGTAAACAACACATATTCCCGATGTCCCTGACATCCCTTAGATATATTTTAGGCGTGAAAAGCTGTACACATTTTTAGGTTTTTTATGTTCTTATTGATCTTAATACACTTTCTCATTAAATTTGTACAAAATGTTAAGTAAACTAATGAACTGAATGCAGTAGAATGATTTTCAAGCTTGTACTTGCTGAGCGGCAATGGTAAAGTCGGGTGGATTCGAGTCTCAGTTTCAGTGGATATACCACAAAAAAGTTACGCAAGAAAGAAGGCCCACCCTATATATCCATGATGATATTACAATCACGTAAAAGCAGACACTTCTCTTTCATCGTCTACAAGAAAATAAAGGACAATTCAATAATCAGTATTGCATTGTCGACCAACAATACCATTCTAAACTCAGAGTAAACATTCTGTGTGCATCAAAACAATTGTGAGTAAACAAGAAGATCTTGAGACCCAAGGTACAGAATACTGTACTTCACGAAAACCACAATTCAAATGCAGTGTAAAATAAAATTTCTGGAAACAAAATATATGTGAAGCTAAACTTTAGCATTTGATAATAAACTGCAAATAACAAAAACTCAAAAGCAAAAGAAAAGAAAGCTATAAATTGTACATACTTTTTAGCCTGTTTGAAGTGAAGCCTTGTGTGGTTGACTCCATGATGTTCTTTTCAAGTTTACAAGTGTTTCAATGCATGCAGAGGACTACTACAATTAGCACGTTTGTGTCGTTAGGCTTCGTCTGATATGCGATTATTGGCACAGTTTATGATATTTAACCCGGAAGTATGATGTGATGACCTCATATTTTCGCTATGAAAAGACTCAAATTTTAGAACGAATCGAGGAATTTTCTTGGAGTGGAAATTAGGGATGGCCAATTCCGGATTTTCTACTATCCGGAATCCGTAATAATAAAACCGGAGATTCCGGATTTCAAGTTAAGTCTCCAGAATCTGTTTGCAGCCAAGCCCATTTCCATACTGGAAAAGGAGCAGCAGTTAGGTAACTGAAAACCAATGAGATTTTGTGTTGTGACAACAACATTGTGAAGTTACAGCTGTTCTTTGTTTCGACCAAACATGCCAACATTGTTCTATGTTGTTTTCGCATCCCTTATCAGCGATAGCTGTTGCACAAGAGCGGAATTTTCATTGATTCCACAATTTCGTGCTCAATGCGCAATAACCTTCTGACGCCAAAGCAATATCATCACTTGCACCTGCTTCTTGCCCCAGAACTAAAACAATGGAATCGTATGCAACACGATGTGTCATATCCTTCTGCTGTCGGCCGAACTGTTCCTGCTCTCACATGTCATACGTACGCAAACATTCAGAATACATGTGATTGTTCCGGAACTTATCTGATACCAACTTCTTGTTAAGCTATGCCAATTATTGTTGGCCAAAGAAGAAAACATATCCGAGTACTGATAAACGTAATGCAATCAGCTCATTGAAGAAGGGAAATCCACAGCCTGTTTCTATATAATTTCGTTAATAAAACATTAAAACAGGAAAGTAGAGTGGAACAGTGTTACAGAGCTCCACTCCAAGAAATACCATAAAATATGCTAAAGTGAAAACTTGTAGAGGTTGAAAGGGAAAAAGATGGTTTCATCAAGATAACGATTTATCTGAAAGCATGATTCGTTATAACTTTGTACGATTATAGTAAGATTATTTCTTATTCCATAATATTGTATATTTATTTTCCTCCAAAACGTGCGTTTAATTCTTTCTTATAGCTATGTACGTACGTACAATATTTTTCCTTCAAATGCACTTTATTGCGTGACTGCGCCTACAGTTCAAAAATACGAAAACTATATTTCTTCTACAGAAAATTGCACTTACGACCCCATAATTATAAAGGTGGAAGCATTAACCCCTCCAACATCGGGGGAGGACGACTTGCTTACATGCGATTTAACCAATTTCCATTTCACTAGGACATTTGCGTAGTACACCCTTGGGTGTCCGGATCGAACAGAGGTGTGTGGCGTTAGCTCATAGAAACTCGCATACCGTTTATCTTCATCTGTCGAAAGGTACCTAGATAAATATTAATCTATACAACTATTAAATGAATGGCAACACATAAATGAGGTTAAATGACGCTAAGACTGCATCGGCAAGATTAGCATTAGAGAGAAAAGGAATTACGTGTCTCGTGTTCGAAGAGATGATCAAGAACTGTCGCAGAGTTGAGCTGGGACACACTCTCCCACATTGTCTCTTAACTTCTCCCCAAACTCTAGCCCGGTACTCCTATCTCCCTCTACTCATGACTCTCTAAAACTAACGTTCACCTTTCAAGCCTAAAAACCGACTGTCTAGTCCAAGACCGAACTTGCATCCTTCAAAAACCAGACTCCTCCTACTTTCTTCTCCTCCCTCCTTTTAACCCCTCCTGTAGCTGGAAATGAATTTTGCTGAAGTACTCGGAGACACATTCTTTCGTATTTTCTGCCTTCTACAAAGGTAAGTGTAACTCATGAATGAGGTGCACTACGTTTGTTAGTAGCAGTTTTGGTGTCCCACCCCCTCCTCCCCCTCGAAGGTAAAATTGGGACTCTTAGTAAAATTTATTCGAGAATACGGTAACGTTTGCAAGTTGTGATAACACCAGAGGGGTGGACGCCGTGCTGTAAGCAAGTCCTCTCCCCAAATAGACAATAAACAAAAATAATGAAATGAACTTGTGAGTTTTAAAGTAAATAAATAAACCCTATCCAAAAACAATCCTTCGCTCTAGTTTCTCCGCAATTTGGTTTTTACTATTTTCACAAGCATTGTCACTACATATATCGGAGAAGTAAGCTCTCAATTTTTTCCCAGAATTATATACGAACTAAATTAAATCCTATGTAGCAACATTTATTCAGGCCCAACGCCGTGAAGCAGCTGCCGAAATAATAGTAAATTTACTATTTCAGATTATACTTTATTTTCGTCTACGCTTGTTCAAGAAAATCTTCATGTTTATTTGGCATATTCTGTGAACCTTAATGACACCCAGTCAGGGGCGGCTCAAGATAACATTTTCTTTCGAGCAACTTTCCACCTCATACTCTATCGAGAGTCGAGACCACCCCACCCCTCCATCATCCCACAAGAGCTTGCGTAATTGACAGACAAGGGACGATGTTTTCCGAGCTCTTCAAATCATTGCTCATAAGCACAAGAGAGTATTCGCAACTCTCTAGACTCAAATTGCTCTAACAAAGTGGCGACTTAGAAAGATAATGGTTAGTGCTTGTGCAGATAAATAGAAATCCGAAATTAAAATTCCCTCCGAAATCCGGATTTTCTAAAAAATCCGGATATTCTTGGCCATCCCTAGTAGAAACGTCTCAATCTGAGCTACGAATCTCCCATTTTCGTACTCAAGCATCAAGAATTATGCAATGAGAAGAAAATAATAATATTTGTTATTCTGGACTTCATATCATCATTCACAGGAGTTTGGTACATTTTTTTTTTACAAATCGCTCCCCCTTGAAATCAGTGGTATGATTAAAGAGGACTTAGAAAGTCAGTGAAATGAGTCATTTCTGCCAATCCAACGTCGAGGATGGAAGGAGTTAAAATACCTATTTAATGCTGTATGATGATTTATTTACTGATTGATTTTTTATATTACTTGACTTTTCTGCCACTTTTGGCAGACCCAAACGAGCCAGAACTCTGGAAGGTGGCTGCACTTAAAGTTTCACTCACGTCCTTCCCAACCATCAAACCATTGAGTTGTTTCCTAGTTCAGGCATAAATTTTAAGTCAAATCTCTCACTAAATGTTCATATTACAGAACGGGACAATTGGGTTGTTCTAACAAAGCCGTCTCTCTTTACTGGGTCACATATTTTTCCAGTAGACTCTGTTACAATTTCCACACACTTGTCTATATTTTGGATCCCACTTTAAACTGTAGAACCAGCACTGATTAGCCTATCTGTGTGTAAAATGGACTTAAAATACCTTCAAACACCTTTCCACTGACTGTGTGACATGGAAAGCTTGTGTAGGCAAATTCAGGATGAACGTAACTATCCCACAATGACAAAATACTTTTCTATTGTCACATAATCCATCACTTGGCGAGGAGAGACTTTGCAAGTTGTATGGTTTCTGGATTGTAACACCCTTCTGAATACCCTTTTACGTATATACGTTCATCCATTGCCACTGCCAACAACATGTTTTGAGGGTGTACCAAAAAGCATTCCACTGAATAACAGGATCAATCGCTTCTAAGAAATGTTAAGTGCCATGATGTCTGGATTGTCTCGCATAGCAAACTTCAAAAGATAAAACTGAGCAAGCCTTCCAGACCCCTGATC